>NC_064639.1:919469751-919772782 GCF_023864345.2 Schistocerca serialis cubense
GGCCGTCGATTTGCCTCGGACGAAGCAGTGAAAGAAGCGGTGCATTTCTGTCTCGCAGCTCAACAGAGAACCTTCTTTCATGAGGGCATCAGGAAGCTTGTACAACGACGGACCACGTGCGCTGAAACGCAAGGAGACTATGTAGAAAAGTAATGTTCTTGTAAGTTTCCTATTCGATCACAATAAAATTCTATAACTACTTTGCGGATAATAATTGACTTATCCTCGTAGACCGAATGCATTTTCTGAGTATTCCAAGAAACTGAAGTCTATCACAGAATTTTCCTACGACTGCGCTCACGTGATTTTTCCACTTCATGTGCCTACAAATAAGTATACCCTCGTAATTATTTAAACTGAAGGTGGAGAGAGGAGAAAGGTAAGGAAAGGGAAGCACTACTGATGTCAGCTGCATCAGAACTTTACGCTGAATCAGCGGTGACGAGTGAAAATGTGTTCAAAAATGGTTGAAATGGCTCTCAGCACTATAGGCTTAACATCTGAGGTCATCTGTTCATAGAGTTAGAACTACTTAAACGTAACTAACCTAAGGACATCACATACATCCGCGCCCGAGGCAGGATTCGAACCTGCGACCGGAGCAGCAGCGCGGCTCCGGGCTGAAGCGCCTAGAACAGCTCGGCCACAACAGCCGGCTGAAAATATGTGCTGCACAGAGGTTACTAGACAGTTCCTTTTAACACTGCGCCACCCTTACACAGCGTTAATCGCAACTGTGCGGACCATCTCGGCACGCCTTTCGGCCGAGCCACATTCCCACCCAGCGCCACCTATCAGCAGTCCCCGTACATGTCCGAAAGAACAAGCACCAAGCATTCATATAACTGATTCACCTAGACGTACATTCAGTGCGGGTGCACAATTACGTTTGACCTGTGGGAATCTCAGAGTAGCCAACATGGAGGACATGGACAGGGACAGCAATTACGTGGCGCAAGGTGGGAATACGGGTCGCCTGGAGGACTGCTGAGGTAGTTCGCCCAATGGCGATGGAGATTGTGTCCAGGTGGCGCAGCGGTTAACGCAACTGCCTACTAGGCAGGGGATCCTGGGTTCGAACCCCGATGTGGCACACATTTACAAGCGTCGCCGCTGACTCCGCATAAAGCCCCGATGCAGCTGACATCAATAGCTCTTTTCCTTTCCTTTCTCCCCCCTCCATCTTCACTTTTCACACTGTGTATTACAGCTGCGGATTCATGTAACATACCATTCATATTACATACCACACCATCGTTTTTGTATGAGTTGACCGATTCCTACAGCGAAGTATTGATATTGTATTCATAGGATAGTATGTTGCAATCGTTTTGTGAAGGACATAGTTTTACATTTCTGCCCAATTGCATGAAATTGCTTATATTTGCACCAGCTTGAAATATAATCACGATCCGACGGAATATTTGTGCAGTGTTTTCCAGACAGTAATTCATTATATATAACAGTATCAACTGCGAAAAGTGTTAGGATAATATTGCCTGCAATTTCATTAATACCCAATATGAAAAGCACGAGTCCCAATACACTTCCCTGGGGCACAGCTGAAGTTAATTCTACGTCTGTCGATGACGCAGCGTCTAACATAACTGCCCATCTGCGACATCTGCGAGAGGTCTGAAGTTACAATTCACACTCATTATCACTTCTACATCTACATGTATATACACACTCTGCAAGCCACCATACAGTGCATGCCGGAGGGTACCTTGTACCACTACTAGCCATTTCCTTTCCTGTTCCACTCACAAACAGAGCGAGGGAACAACGACCGTCTTTTAGCCTCCGGACGAGCTCTAATTTCCCTGATCTTATCTTCGTGATCCTTGTGCGAAATGTACGTTGGCGACAGTAGAATAGTTCTGCAGTCGGCCTCAAATGCCGGTTCTCCAAGTTTCCGCAATAGTGCTTAGCGAAAAGAGGGTCGTTTGCCCTCCACTGATTCCCACTTGAGTTCACGAAGCCTCTCCGTAATGCTCGCGTGCTTCTCGAAGCTGGTGGTAACAAATTTAGCAGCACGGCTCTGAATTGTTCCGATGTCTTCCTTTAATCCGAGCGAGGGGGTAGCGCAGTGTTCAGCACATTGTACTCGCATTCGGAAGGACGACGGCTCAAACCTGCGTCCGGCCATTCTCATTTAGGTTTCCGGTGAAAGCATCCCGGCAAATGCCGGGATGCTTTCTTCGAAACGGCATGACCTTTTCCTTTTCCATCCTTTCCTAAACTGAGCTTGTGCTCCATCTCTAATCACCTCAGTGTCGACAAGACGCTAAACACTAATGTCCTTCTCTTCCTCCCCACCTTTAATCCGGCCTGTTGGGGATCCAAAATACTCGAGCAGTACTCAAGAATGGGTCCGTCTATCACACTAGACGTAGTCTCCATTGTAGATGAGCTAACCTTTACCAAAACTCTCCCAATAAAACGCGATTGAACATTCGCTTTCCCTACTACCAATCTGACGTGTTCATTCCATTTCATATCGCTTCGTATCGTTACGCGTAGATATTTAAACGACATTACTGTGTCAAGCTACACATTGCAAATGCTGTGTTCTAACGTTACAGGATTGCTTTTGCTACTCATCCGCGTTACATTTTTCTACATTTAGAGCAACCTACCATTCATCATTCATTAATATCCAAAATGAACAGCGAGCGTCCCAACACAATTTCAATTTATATACTCCTGACGTGGTCAGTTTGGGGGAGATCTGCAGTGAGTGGTAACTGAAGAAAACTTCACAATTCAAGATCGCTGAAAAAACATTTTATTGGATGACTGGCTTCGACGAAGCTCTGCTGTTGGTATCGGATCTACAAGAGGATGTACAGAAGCTGACAAGAAAACATTTCACACTTAAGATATCACAAACGGTAATCTGTTTTTAGCACTGCTTAAAAAAATTTAAAAAAACACAAAAAGCGAAAGATATATTGTCTATCTTTATTATGACGAGAATTTCGAAACAGAACTATGAACATTCATACGTAAATTACGAACATGTCACAGAGTACACCAGAATTCCGATAGGCTGCCTGAAGAATTTCTTTCTATATTCTTGCCTGCATTTAGTATATTGCGAGTTCAGTTCTTGTTCCCTAACGTGAGCCACATTTTATCCTACACAATTATCGAAGGTACGTGCATCAATAATACGTAAAATTTCTGTATTTCTCTGATTTTGATTGTATAATAACGTATATATAAATGGTCCTTAAATGTATTACAGTTACATGGAATTATGTACGTATTTCTTATGCAGTATACAAGACGATAATCCAGTCAATTACCACAGTGCCACCTGGTGGCCGTACATGGTGGTCGTTGTGTTTACACCATTTCTCTGTCATTTGTCAGCTGGTGGTAAGCATGACCACTTGTAATCGGCGCGATGTAGTTACGTTTATGTTTGAACATAATGCTTTCATATATAATATGCGGGACTGTGGTGGTCTTCGCGGTAATGGGAAGTGCAGAGACAATGAAACGCGACTTGCTGTACTAATGGACAATGCAAAAATTGTGAAGCGTAGGGTAAGTTATAATTCCATAGATTAGATAACAAGACAGTTTATCAACTTGTGATATAATGATTGTCTCGAAAGAAAAACAGCCCACAGTTGCACTAAATTATGTCTATATTAAAACTTGACCACGGTTTCTGCTATAATAATATAGCCTTCTTCAAAAGTCATATATACTAATAAATGAAAAATGACTTAGCCCAGCGGCTGTGTCAAGACCAATAAAATAACTTCAACAGACATAAGCCTGTTTCGAACATAAGTAAAATTACATATGGCACCGTATGTCCTCCGCTACTACCACTGTTATACTCTGTATAACTGTACGGTGCCATATGTAATTTTACTTATCTTGGAAACAGGCTTATGTCTGTTGAAGTTATTTTATTGGTCTTGACACAGCCGCTGGGCTAAGACTTTTTCATTTATTAATGCGTATGACTTCTGAAGAAGGCTATATTATTATAGCAGAAACCATGGTCAAGGTTTAATATAAACATAATTTAGTGCAACTGTGGGCTGTTTTTCATTCGAGACAATTTCGTAACGGTTGTTGTTGTCGCTGCCATGATGAAAATAATGAAATATCATGATAGTAAAATATTTTATGATCAACTTATGTCCATCTTCTTGTAGATCCAGTGATGACAGCATAGATTTATCGAAACCGGTCATCTAACAAAATACTTTTTTTTAGAGATCTTGGCTTGTGGAGTTTTCGTCATCATCACAGTTTCGCCTATTACTCCATACAATCGCACTTCTGCTAAAAAGCGATGGTGCGGCATTGATAGTCAAGAAATACTACATCTGTGATTCCCGTGACCCATGAATTTCAGGATTTTATGAGAGAAAAGCGCGAGTTGCATTTCGCATAACACGTATTTTCGGAGTTTATGCTGGTTGGCATGGAGGGATTCCCTATGTTCGACATACCTCATTACGTTTGATATCAGAATACGTTCTAGCAATTTACAACGCCTGAATGTCGAAGATATTGGACGGCAGTTTTGTGGATCGCTTCTGATACCCTTCTTGTAGATGGGTGTGACCTGTGCTTTCTTCCCACTGCTGGGCAAAGCTTTTTATTCGATCAATTTTCGATATGTTGTGGTTCAAAGACAGGGGACTAGATAAGCCGGAAGTTCTGCATAAAATGTGAACGGGTGTTTTTGGGTGCTGGGATCAAGTTCTATTTTAGCGTTTCTGCTATTTCTCAAGACCGCTGAGACTGGCATCTGTGTATCCGTGCAGATATGCAGTAATTAACCTGGAGCTGTATCTTCCTTTATATAGAAACATTTTAAAAAAGAAGTTCAAGGTCATGTGCCTCTGTTTGTACGCCCAACGGAAGCACTTTTCAGGATAGCATTACTCACAGGACCGCAAAGTTTTCATTTTCAAAAGATCTGTCGATTTTTCAAGGCTGCATCTTTTACAAGCAAGCAAGTACAACCTTTTGGCGTTTTGGCGATTACAAAATGTCATTTACTTTTCAGAAATGTTCAACCGGACGCTAGACAAACGTCCAGACTATGCGAGTTTATATTGGGTTATTACATTCACTGCGGTAGGCTTGCGCCGTTGTATTTCGCCCAAATCGATTTCAAGAGGAGTTTTTCACAACAAAAAAAGTCAGACATCGTGAGGTCAGGGTCACCTAGGAGGCCAATGGTACACTGTGCGATCCCTACACGCTTTACGGCAGATCGATCCTGTTGAGAAATGCTCTTACAGGAAGGTGGCAGTAAGTTGCTGCTCCTTCCTGTTGAAAAATGAAATTTTAGGGATGTTCTCGCAATTGTGGAAGAAGCAACTTACCACAAACCGATAACCTACACAGGCACCAGGGTAAACATTTGAATACGATGCAGAAGTTAAATTTCACCTATAGTTTCTATCGTCATTTTTACGAATCACTTGCATGATGCCAAGATATCTTGTCCATGCTTTCGCTTGCTAGCACAGTCTCATCTTTGGTTATGTACCATATCTGCAAGCAATATTTTGAAGGCAAAACCTCTTTAAACAATCTGGTTAGTAGAGAGTTGGCTTCGATCTCACTTGGCGTTCATGTACGCAGACGAAGTACACTCACTTTTTCTTCCTTCCTCGCTACACTCGGAACTTGAGATGCTGTTTACATTGTGTTGCACGACCTCGATTTACTAAAGTTCAAACATGTAATCTTCTGAATGATTTGAGATGGACATTACTCAACTGCAGCTTCCAGAAATTTTGGTGAGAACGTTGAATGCTTGCGGTGCTTTGGCGTGACTACGAGGGGCGTTCGAAAAGTAATGCATTTTTTTCTGACAGCAGGTTGGTTTTATTCAGGATTTCAGTACACCATATTATTCTCCACTCTTTTTGCTACAAAAGCATGTTTTTCAACATGACCTCTGTTCAATGCGACGGCCTTACGCACCCTTACTAGGAGGGCATGTATGCCCGCGTGGTACCACTCTGCTGGTCACCTTAGGAACCGACGTCCTGCTGCATCAATAACCACTCCATCATCCACGTAGTGCTTCCCGTGCAGTGCATCCTTCATTGGGCCAAACAGATGGAATCGGAAGCTCCGAGATCCGCGGTGCAGGGTGGCTCAGCAAGAGCAGTCCCGTGAATTTTCGTGAGCTCCTCTCAGGTGCGCAGCTTTGTGTGAGGACCGAGCGAGGTGGCGCAGTGGTTAGCACGCTGGACTCGCATTCGGGAGGACGACGGTTCCATCCAGCTTCCGGCCATCCTGATTTAGGTTTTCCGCGATTTCCCTAAATCGCTACAGGCAAATGCTGCTGCCGTTTTCCTTCCCCATTCTTCCCTAGTCCGATGGGACTGATGACCTTGCTGTTTGGGCCCCTCCCGCAAAGCAACCAACCAAACAATCAACTAACTTGTGTGAGGGCTTGCGTTGTCATGGAGAAGGAAAAATTCGGTTGCATTTTTGTGGCAACGAACACACTGAAGTCGTTTCTTCAATTTACCGAGGGTAGCAACAAGAAGAAATATTGAATTTAATTGATGAAAGGAGAAAATATAAAAATGCAGTAAATGAAGCAGGCAAAAAGGAATACTAACGTCTCAAAAATGAAATGAGAAGTGCAAAATGGCTAAGCAGGAATGGCTAGAGGACAAATGTAAGGATGTAGAGGCTTATCTCAATAGCGGTAAGATAGAAATTGCCTACAAGAAAATTAAAGAGACCTTTGGAGAAAAGATAGCCACTTGTGTGAATATCAAGAGCTCAGAAGGAAACCCAGTTCTAAGCAAAGAAGGGAAAGCAGAAAGGTGGAAGGAGTATATAGATGGTCTATACAAGAGCAATGTTCTTGAGGACAATATTATGGAAATGGAAGAGGATGTTGATGAAGATGAAATGGGAGATACGATACTGCGTGAAGAGTTTGACAGAGCACTGAAAGACCTGAGTCGAAACAAGGTCCCGGGAGTAGACAACATTCCATTAGAACTACTGACGGCCTTGGGAGAGCCAGTCCTGACAAAACTCTACCATCTGGTGAGCAAGATGTATGAGACAGGCGAAATATCCTCAGACTTCAAGAAGAATATAATAATTCCAATACCAAAGAAAGCAGGTGTTGACAAATGCGAAAATTACCAAACTATCAGTTTAATAAGTCACGGCTGCAAAATACTAACGCGAATTCTTTACAGACGAATGGAAAAACTGGTAGAAGCCGACCTCGGGGAAGATCAGTTTGGATTCCGTAGAAATGTTGGAGGAACACGTCAGGCAATATTGACCTTACGACTTATCTTAGAAGAAAGATTAAGGAAAGCAAACCTACGTTTCTAGCATTTGTAGGCTTAGAGAAAGCTTTTGACAATGTTGACTGGAATACTCTCTTTCAAATTCTGAAGGTGACAGGGGTAAAATACAGGGAGCGAAAGGCTATTTACAATTTTTACAGAAATCAGATGGCAGTTAAAAGAGTCGAGGGACATGAAAGGGAAGCAGTGGTTGGGAAGGGAGTGAGACAGGGTTGTAGCCTCTCACCGATGTTATTCAATCTGTATATTGAGCAAGCAGTAAAGGAAATAAAAGAAAAATTCGGAGTAGGTATTAAAATCCATGAAGAAGAAATAAAAACTTTGAGGTTCGCCGATGACATTGTAATTCTGTCAGAGACAGCAAAGGACTTGCAAGAGCAGTTGAACGGAATGGACAGTGTCTTGAAAGGAGGATATGAACATCAACAAAAGCAAAACGAGGATAATGGAATGTAGTCGAATTAAGTCGGGTGATGCTGAGGGAATCAGTTTAGGAAATGAGACACTTAAACTAGTAAAGGACTTTTGCTATTTGGGGAGCAAAATAACTGATGATGGTCGAAGTAGAGAGGAAATAAAATGTAGACTGGCAATGGCAAGGAAAGCGTTTCTGAAGAAGAGAGTATAGATTTAAGTGTTAGGAAGTCGTTTCTGAAAGTATTTGTATGGAGTGTAGCCATGTATAGAAGTAAACATGGACGATAATTAGTTTGGACAAGAAGAGAATAGAAGCTTTCGAAATGTGGTGCTACAGAAGAATGCTGAAGATTAGATGGGTAGATCACATAACTAATGAGGAGGTATTGAATAGAATTGGGGAGAAGAGGAGTTTGTGGCACAACTTGACAAGAAGAAGGGACCGGTTGGTAGGACATGTCCTGACGCATCAAGGGATCACAAATTTAGCATTTGAGGGCAGCGTGGAGGGTAAAAATTGTAGAGCGAGACCAAGAGATGAATACACTAAGCAGATTCGGAAGGATGTAGGTTGCAGTAAATACTGGGAGATGAAGAAGCTTGCACAGGATAGAGTAGCATGGAGAGCTGCATCAAACCAGTCTCAGGACTGAAGACCACAACAACAACAACAACAGCAACAATACACTTCGGAGCTGGAGGACATCAGACGGAATAGCCACTTCAGATTCCAGAAGACCGTCAACATGACTTTACCCACTGAGAGTGCGCCTTTGAACGTTTTCTTCGGAGGAGAGGTGGTGTGGCGTCACTCCATGCATTGCCGTTTTGTTTCCGGTTCGAAGTGATGAACTCATGTTTCATCACCTGTGACATTGTTTGACAAAAATATTGTCACGATCAGACTCTTAACGCGCAAGAAATTTTGCACAGATGGTCTTTCGTTGCTCTTATGGTCTTCTATTAGGCGGCCTGGAACCTGCCGGCCGCTGTGACCGAGCGGTTCTGGGCGCTTCAGTCTGGAACCGCGCGACCGCTACGGTCGCAGGTTCGAATCCTGCCTCGGGCATGGATGTGTGTGATGTCCTTAGATTAGTTAGGCTTAAGTAGTTCTATGTTCTAGTGAACTGATGACCACAGATGTTAAGTCCCATAGTGCTGAGAGCCATTTGAATTATTTGAACCATATCATTGTGCTAAGGTTATGTTTCTTCGTTCTCGTAGAGGCTTGTTCGAGTATCCAAGGATCAATATCAGTCTATTGTTAAGCAATTGCGTGGATATATGACGAACTCTACGTTACTCTCTCGCTTATTTAATACTGTTATGGGCATCTGAATGTACATTATGTAGGTTTCCTTACCGAGTTTGTGAATCCCCGGTATTTGTACAACTATGTATCCGATTGTGGAGATTCGTATCTATGGTCAAGGAATTCCCATATTTATTTTGAATAGTAATTCAGATTTACTTGAACAAATTATTTTCTCCCGGAATCATTCTTTGAGTTTTCGAAATATTCGAGTCAGTGCACATGTATTCGTTTACCTTTCTGCTAAGTAGTAGCAGGTGGGAGCACAACGTAGTAGAAACAATCTGTCTTCAGCAGAGTTCATGCCACTACAAAGTGCCTTCAGCAGCTGAAACAGTTACTATTTTTCTAGATAGTTTTAGACATACAAGGTTAGTCGCAAGTTGCAGATACCTTCAATATACGTATTCGCTCTTAAAGTTTGTATTAGGACGTTAAGGAACTTGGATATAATTTTGCCTCACTTAAAAACATTTCAAGGTCCTTTTACATACTCCGTTGCGCTATACAATTTCCCTCAGCACCACATACTTCGTAACCAGTAATCAGATATCGTTGATTGTTCTTTCATGAGTACAGTCTTACACAAACAAGAATGTCTTAGGTATACTAATACTGGAGTATTAACTTATGTGCACTTTTAGATAGCTGAAAATCGGCCGGAGCGAAGACTTTCAACATGTGAAATCGGATGATTCTTTTTTAATGTAACACCGTGTAGTCGTCGCTACGGACTGGGCTCTACAGTCATAGTCGCTGGAGCTCGTTCACATTTTTCCGTTGGCTCATCGTGTCAAGAAACATAGATCCACGGCTTATGCGTTCAGCTGTGTACTCCCTGATTCATAGCATCACACGTCACACTGTTTCAGTAGATAGCCCGATGACCAACGGTCGCACAGTGTTAAGTGTTTCCACTGCTCAGATAACCATCTGCTTGTGGCACTCACAGTAAACGGGCCCTCTGAGCTGAACGACAGGCTGTGCGGTTGTCACCTGTTTAACGCGTCCTTGGCGCGCAAGTGGCAAGCTGGAGTGTTTGTGGCCCGCAGGTCAGCAGAAGTCGTAGACGCGCTGGGGATTCCCCGCTGCGATACATCTGGCGTGGCGTGACGGGACGGCCGAACGTCAGAGGCGTACGACGGGCTTGTTGACAACCGAGGCCCCTCAGCGATCGTGACTCCTGCGGCACACGGAAAACCTCCATTCACAAACGATAGACGGCGCCAGCTGCGCTCCGCTGAACCATGTCCTGTAAACATGCGCAAGGTCTGCGGGGTATCTCGTACTAAGCATAACAGAAGTCAACCACGCCATTCATTTGTGTAGAAGTGACAATCGTTGTGAAATGAATAGTAAACTACAATTGTAAATAAGAAGATCGTTCGCTGCAGCTCTTCAGCCGAACGCTGATAGACGTTACGGCAGATTCCACTGTATAAGTTATGAATCTTCCTTCCCCGTGGTCGGCCGGAGTGGCCGTGCGGTTCTAGGCGCTATAGTCTGGAGCCGAGTGACCGCTACGGTCGCAGGTTCGAATCCTGCCTCGTGCATGGGTGTGTGTGATGTCCTTAGGTTAGTTAGGTTTAATTAGTTCTAAGTTCTAGGGGACTGATGACCTCAGAAGTTAAGTCGCATAGTGCTCAGAGCCATTTGAACCATTTTGAACATTCCCCGTCGAATCCCGCATTAGAGCTCCCCCCCCCTCCATCGCCCTGTTGTAGGTCGGTATTTAAAATCACGGAATTCGTCATAACGAATGCTAAAATATCCCAAATGAGAATATTTTAACTTTCGCTTTTACAAAATATAAAATTTGATGGGCTTAGAGCATAAACTTTCCGCGCCAAAGAATAGTTATCGTGAGATAATACATTACATTGCAGACAGCTCTACATGAAAGACGTGTTATTACAAGAAGTCTTATAAACTCAGTAATGCATTTTCTGAGCTTTTTTCTTTGAGTACCAATGAAGCTGCTGAACCAAAGGTCATTTCTGAATAATAAACTAGTTATTGTATCGCAGAGTTGATATATACTTCAACTGTAACGTATCGCGGTGTACTTAGAGCAAGAATACAGCCGCCATTGAAAGAAAATTAAGTTTGGTCCTTCTCGTTAAGCAATGATGAGAAGATATGTTCATTGCTTTAAAATCAAGAAAGAAGAGGTTCAATATTGTGGCTGTAAAAAGATGTCGGAAGAATTTTCCTCATGCGCAAAAATGAAATCACTGGGCAAGAGCTTGATAAGAAAATAAAAGAAACTTGACACTCTTTTAATGAAATACATTGGTTCCAAAACTGACTCAGAAACCAACCAAAGATTGCGTTTTTTGGCAGAAAACGTAGAAGGTGCAACAGATCTACTAAACAGACTGCCTACACCACACTTATCAGTTCTCTTTTGAAGTACAGCTGCGCGATGTGGCACACAAACCAGATAGGATTAACGGAGTACATCAAGAAAGTTCAAAGAAAGGCAGCACGATTTGTATCATCGTGAAATAGGGGAGAGAGTGTCACGGGCATGGTACAGGATTTGGGTTGCACATAATTAAAACAAAGGCGTTTCTCGTTCCAGCGGGATCTTCTCTCGAAATTTCAATCGAACTTTGTCCTTCGAGTGTGAAAATACATTCATGTTCAGAATAAACAGGACGCCATGAACGACTAGAAACAGGACCTTCACATTCACAGAACATGTACGAGGGTTGGAACTTTAATAGTGGCAACTATTTATACACAGCTCGTGCAAACGTGCACGTTGCGTCGAGGACGTGTGCGCGAACCGAACCGTCAAATCACTGAGCCTGAAAGAGGGATGAGAGAATGAGATGCGTCCATCCGAGAAACTGCTACTCGAGTGGGACGAAGTGCTTCGGCAGTGCAACGGATGTGTCCAGAGTGGTTCACGGAAGGCCATAGAACACGATAAAATTGGTTGGGTGGCATCACACAGACCACCCCCTGAGAAGATCGATACCTCATCCGAATGGCACTGCAGCAAAGATCTGCGCCCTCCTCGGCTCTGGCGCAACAGTGGGACAGTGTAACACATCTTAGACTACCAGGAGTGACAGCCCGTCGTCGTTTATTACGGCATGGGTTACGTGCGCGTCGTCCACTTCTCTACCTACCTTTGATGAATGTGCAGGAACATGCTAGATGGCAATGGTGTATGGAACGACGTCATTGAGGACAGGATCTACATCTACATTTATACTCCGCAAGCCACCCAACGGTGTGTGGCGGAGGGCACTACGTGCCACTGTCATTACCTCCCTTTCCTGTTCCAGTCGCGTATGGTTCGCGGGAAGAACGACTGCCGGAAAGCCTCCGTGCGCGCTCGAATCTCTCTAATTTTACATTCGTGATCTCCTCGGGAGCTATAAGTAGAGGGAAGCAATTTATTCGATACCTCATCCAGAAACGCACCCTCTCGAAACCTGGACAGCAAGCTACACCGCGATGCAGAGCGCCTCTCTTGCAGAGTCTGCCACTTGAGTTTGCTAAACATCTCCGTAACGCTATCATGCTTACCAAATAACCCTGTGGCGAAACGCGCCGCTCTTCTTTGGATCTTCTCTTTCTCCTCCGTCAACCCGATCTGGTACGGATCCCACACTGATGAGCAATACTCAAGTATAGGTCGAACGAGTGTTTTGTAAGCCACCTCCTTTGTTGATGGACTACATTTTCTAAGGACTCTCCCAATGAATCTCAGCCTGATACCCGCCTTACCGACAATTAATTTTATATGATCATTCCACTTCAAATCATTCCGCACGCATACTCCCAGATATTTTACAGAAGTAACTGCTACCAGTGTTTGTTCCGCTATCATATAATCATAAAATAAAGGATCCTTCTTTCTATGTATTCACAATACATTACATTTGTCTATGTTAAGGGTCAGTTGCCACTCCCTGCACCAAGTGCCTATCCGCTGCAGAGCTTCCTGCATTTCGCTACAATTTTCTAATGCTGCAATTTTTCTGTATACTACAGCATCATCCGCGAAAAGCCGCTTGGAACTTCCGACACTATCTACTAGGTCATTTATATATATTGTGAAAAGCAATGGTCCCATAACACTCCCCTGTGGCACGCCAGAGGTTACTTTAACGTCTGCAGACGTCTCTCCATTGATAACAACATGCTGTGTTCTGTTTGCTAAAAACTCTTCAATCCAGCCACACAGCTGGTCTGATATTCTGTAGGCTCTTACTTTGTTTATCAGGCGACTGTGCGGAACTGTATCGAACGCCTTCCGGAAGTCAAGGAAAATGGCATCTACCTGGGAGCCTGTATCTAATATTTTCTGGGTCTCATGAACAAATAAAGCGAGTTGGGTCTCACACGATCGCTGTTTCCGGAATCCATGTTGATTCCTACAGAGTAGATTCTGGGTTTCCAGAAACGACATGATACGCGAGCAAAAAACATGTTCTAAAATTCTACAACAGATCGACGTCAGAGATATAGGTCTATAATTTTGCGCATCTGCTCGACGATCCGTCTTGAAGACTGGGACTACATGTGCTCTTTTCCAATCATTTGGAACCTTCCGTTCCTCTAGAGACTTGCGTTACACGGCTGTTAGAAGGGGGCTAAGTTCTTTCGCGTACTCTGTGTAGAATCGAACTGGTATCCCGTCAGGTCCAGTAGACTTTCCTCTGTTGAGTGATTCCAGTTGCTTTTCTATTCCTTGGACACTTATTTCGATGTCAGCCATTTTTCTCGTTCGTGCGAGGATTTAGAGAAGGAACTGCAGTGCGGTCTTCCACTGTGAAACAGCTTTGGAAAAAGGTGTTTAGTATTTCACCTTTACGCGTGTCATCCTCTGTTTCAACGCCATCATTATCCTGGAGTGTCTGGATATGCTGTTTCGACCCACTTACTGATTTAACGTAAGACCAGAACTTCCTAGGATTTTCTGTCAAGTCGGTACATAGAATTTTACTGTCGAAATCACTGAACGCTTCACGCATAGCCCTCCTTACGCTAACTTTGACATCGTTTGCTTCTGTTTGTCTGAGAGGTTTTGGCTGCGTTTAAACTTGCAGTGTAGCTCTCTTTGCGTTCGCAGTAGTTTCCTAACTTTGTTGTTGAACCACGGTGGGTTTTTCCCGTCCCTCACAGTTGTACTCGGCACGTACCTGTCTAAAACGCATTTTACGATTGCCTTGAACTTTTTCCATAAACACTCAACATTGTCAGTGTCGGAAGAGAAATTTTCGTTTTGATCTGTTAGGTAGTCTGAAATCTGCCTTCTATTACTGTTGCTAAACAGATAAACCTTCCTCCCTTTTTTACATTCCTATTAACTTCCATATTCAGGGATGCTGCAACGGCCTTATGATCACTGATTCCCTAAAATATCCCAAATGAGAATATTTTAACTTTCGCTTTTACAAAATATAAAATTTGATGGGCTTAGAGCATAAACTTTCCGCGCCAAAGAATAGTTATCGTGAGATAATACATTACATTGCAGACAGCTCTACATGAAAGACGTGTTATTACAAGAAGTCTTATAAACTCAGTAATGCATTTTCTGAGCTTTTTTCTTTGAGTACCAATGAAGCTGCTGAACCAAAGGTCATTTCTGAATAATAAACTAGTTATTGTATCGCAGAGTTGATATATACTTCAACTGTAACGTATCGCGGTGTACTTAGAGCAAGAATACAGCCGCCATTGAAAGAAAATTAAGTTTGGTCCTTCTCGTTAAGCAATGATGAGAAGATATGTTCATTGCTTTAAAATCAAGAAAGAAGAGGTTCAATATTGTGGCTGTAAAAAGATGTCGGAAGAATTTTCCTCATGCGCAAAAATGAAATCACTGGGCAAGAGCTTGATAAGAAAATAAAAGAAACTTGACACTCTTTTAATGAAATACATTGGTTCCAAAACTGACTCAGAAACCAACCAAAGATTGCGTTTTTTGGCAGAAAACGTAGAAGGTGCAACAGATCTACTAAACAGACTGCCTACACCACACTTATCAGTTCTCTTTTGAAGTACAGCTGCGCGATGTGGCACACAAACCAGATAGGATTAACGGAGTACATCAAGAAAGTTCAAAGAAAGGCAGCACGATTTGTATCATCGTGAAATAGGGGAGAGAGTGTCACGGGCATGGTACAGGATTTGGGTTGCACATAATTAAAACAAAGGCGTTTCTCGTTCCAGCGGGATCTTCTCTCGAAATTTCAATCGAACTTTGTCCTTCGAGTGTGAAAATACATTCATGTTCAGAATAAACAGGACGCCATGAACGGCTAGAAACAGGACCTTCACATTCACAGAACATGTACGAGGGTTGGAACTTTAATAGTGGCAACTATTTATACACAGCTCGTGCAAACGTGCACGTTGCGTCGAGGACGTGTGCGCGAACCGAACCGTCAAATCACTGAGCCTGAAAGAGGGATGAGAGAATGAGATGCGTCCATCCGAGAAACTGCTACTCGAGTGGGACGAAGTGCTTCGGCAGTGCAACGGATGTGTCCAGAGTGGTTCACGGAAGGCCATAGAACACGATAAAATTGGTTGGGTGGCATCACACAGACCACCCCCTGAGAAGATCGATACCTCATCCGAATGGCACTGCAGCAAAGATCTGCGCCCTCCTCGGCTCTGGCGCAACAGTGGGACAGTGTAACACATCTTAGACTACCAGGAGTGACAGCCCGTCGTCGTTTATTACGGCATGGGTTACGTGCGCGTCGTCCACTTCTCTACCTACCTTTGATGAATGTGCAGGAACATGCTAGATGGCAATGGTGTATGGAACGACGTCATTGAGGACAGGATCTACATCTACATTTATACTCCGCAAGCCACCCAACGGTGTGTGGCGGAGGGCACTACGTGCCACTGTCATTACCTCCCTTTCCTGTTCCAGTCGCGTATGGTTCGCGGGAAGAACGACTGCCGGAAAGCCTCCGTGCGCGCTCGAATCTCTCTAATTTTACATTCGTGATCTCCTCGGGAGCTATAAGTAGAGGGAAGCAATATATTCGATACCTCATCCAGAAACGCACCCTCTCGAAACCTGGACAGCAAGCTACACCGCGATGCAGAGCGCCTCTCTTGCAGAGTCTGCCACTTGAGTTTGCTAAACATCTCCGTAACGCTATCACGCTTACCAAATAACCCTGTGGCGAAACGCGCCGCTCTTCTTTGGATCTTCTCTTTCTCCTCCGTCAACCCGATCTGGTACGGATCCCACACTGATGAGCAATACTCAAGTATAGGTCGAACGAGTGTTTTGTAAGCCACCTCCTTTGTTGATGGACTACATTTTCTAAGGACTCTCCCAATGAATCTCAGCCTGATACCCGCCTTACCGACAATTAATTTTATATGATCATTCCACTTCAAATCATTCCGCACGCATACTCCCAGATATTTTACAGAAGTAACTGCTACCAGTGTTTGTTCCGCTATCATATAATCATAAAATAAAGGATCCTTCTTTCTATGTATTCACAATACATTACATTTGTCTATGTTAAGGGTCAGTTGCCACTCCCTGCACCAAGTGCCTATCCGCTGCAGAGCTTCCTGCATTTCGCTACAATTTTCTAATGCTGCAATTTTTCTGTATACTACAGCATCATCCGCGAAAAGCCGCTTGGAACTTCCGACACTATCTACTAGGTCATTTATATATATTGTGAAAAGCAATGGTCCCATAACACTCCCCTGTGGCACGCCAGAGGTTACTTTAACGTCTGCAGACGTCTCTCCATTGATAACAACATGCTGTGTTCTGTTTGCTAAAAACTCTTCAATCCAGCCACACAGCTGGTCTGATATTCTGTAGGCTCTTACTTTGTTTATCAGGCGACTGTGCGGAACTGTATCGAACGCCTTCCGGAAGTCAAGGAAAATGGCATCTACCTGGGAGCCTGTATCTAATATTTTCTGGGTCTCATGAACAAATAAAGCGAGTTGGGTCTCATACGATCACAGTTTCCGGAATCCATGTTGATTCCTACAGAGTAGATTCTGGGTTTCCAGAAACGACATGATACGCGAGCAAAAAACATGTTCTAAAATTCTACAACAGATCGACGTCAGAGATATAGGTCTATAATTTTGCGCATCTGCTCGACGATCCGTCTTGAAGACTGGGACTACATGTGCTCTTTTCCAATCATTTGGAACCTTCCGTTCCTCTAGAGACTTGCGTTACACGGCTGTTAGAAGGGGGCTAAGTTCTTTCGCGTACTCTGTGTAGAATCGAACTGGTATCCCGTCAGGTCCCGTAGACTTTCCTCTGTTGAGTGATTCCAGTTGCTTTTCTATTCCTTGGACACTTATTTCGATGTCAGCCATTTTTCTCGTTCGTGCGAGGATTTAGAGAAGGAACTGCAGTGCGGTCTTCCACTGTGAAACAGCTTTGGAAAAAGGTGTTTAGTATTTCACCTTTACGCGTGTCATCCTCTGTTTCAACGCCATCATTATCCTGGAGTGTCTGGATATGCTGTTTCGACCCACTTACTGATTTAACGTAAGACCAGAACTTCCTAGGATTTTCTGTCAAGTCGGTACATAGAATTTTACTGTCGAAATCACTGAACGCTTCACGCATAGCCCTCCTTACGCTAACTTTGACATCGTTTGCTTCTGTTTGTCTGAGAGGTTTTGGCTGCGTTTAAACTTGCAGTGTAGCTCTCTTTGCGTTCGCAGTAGTTTCCTAACTTTGTTGTTGAACCACGGTGGGTTTTTCCCGTCCCTCACAGTTGTACTCGGCACGTACCTGTCTAAAACGCATTTTACGATTGCCTTGAACTTTTTCCATAAACACTCAACATTGTCAGTGTCGGAAGAGAAATTTTCGTTTTGATCTGTTAGGTAGTCTGAAATCTGCCTTCTATTACTGTTGCTAAACAGATAAACCTTCCTCCCTTTTTTACATTCCTATTAACTTCCATATTCAGGGATGCTGCAACGGCCTTATGATCACTGATTCCCTAAAATATCCCAAATGAGAATATTTTAACTTTCGCTTTTACAAAATATAAAATTTGATGGGCTTAGAGCATAAACTTTCCGCGCCAAAGAATAGTTATCGTGAGATAATACATTACATTGCAGACAGCTCTACATGAAAGACGTGTTATTACAAGAAGTCTTATAAACTCAGTAATGCATTTTCTGAGCTTTTTTCTTTGAGTACCAATGAAGCTGCTGAACCAAAGGTCATTTCTGAATAATAAACTAGTTATTGTATCGCAGAGTTGATATATACTTCAACTGTAACGTATCGCGGTGTACTTAGAGCAAGAATACAGCCGCCATTGAAAGAAAATTAAGTTTGGTCCTTCTCGTTAAGCAATGATGAGAAGATATGTTCATTGCTTTAAAATCAAGAAAGAAGAGGTTCAATATTGTGGCTGTAAAAAGATGTCGGAAGAATTTTCCTCATGCGCAAAAATGAAATCACTGGGCAAGAGCTTGATAAGAAAATAAAAGAAACTTGACACTCTTTTAATGAAATACATTGGTTCCAAAACTGACTCAGAAACCAACCAAAGATTGCGTTTTTTGGCAGAAAACGTAGAAGGTGCAACAGATCTACTAAACAGACTGCCTACACCACACTTATCAGTTCTCTTTTGAAGTACAGCTGCGCGATGTGGCACACAAACCAGATAGGATTAACGGAGTACATCAAGAAAGTTCAAAGAAAGGCAGCACGATTTGTATCATCGTGAAATAGGGGAGAGAGTGTCACGGGCATGGTACAGGATTTGGGTTGCACATAATTAAAACAAAGGCGTTTCTCGTTCCAGCGGGATCTTCTCTCGAAATTTCAATCGAACTTTGTCCTTCGAGTGTGAAAATACATTCATGTTCAGAATAAACAGGACGCCATGAACGACTAGAAACAGGACCTTCACATTCACAGAACATGTACGAGGGTTGGAACTTTAATAGTGGCAACTATTTATACACAGCTCGTGCAAACGTGCACGTTGCGTCGAGGACGTGTGCGCGAACCGAACCGTCAAATCACTGAGCCTGAAAGAGGGATGAGAGAATGAGATGCGTCCATCCGAGAAACTGCTACTCGAGTGGGACGAAGTGCTTCGGCAGTGCAACGGATGTGTCCAGAGTGGTTCACGGAAGGCCATAGAACACGATAAAATTGGTTGGGTGGCATCACACAGACCACCCCCTGAGAAGATCGATACCTCATCCGAATGGCACTGCAGCAAAGATCTGCGCCCTCCTCGGCTCTGGCGCAACAGTGGGACAGTGTAACACATCTTAGACTACCAGGAGTGACAGCCCGTCGTCGTTTATTACGGCATGGGTTACGTGCGCGTCGTCCACTTCTCTACCTACCTTTGATGAATGTGCAGGAACATGCTAGATGGCAATGGTGTATGGAACGACGTCATTGAGGACAGGATCTACATCTACATTTATACTCCGCAAGCCACCCAACGGTGTGTGGCGGAGGGCACTACGTGCCACTGTCATTACCTCCCTTTCCTGTTCCAGTCGCGTATGGTTCGCGGGAAGAACGACTGCCGGAAAGCCTCCGTGCGCGCTCGAATCTCTCTAATTTTACATTCGTGATCTCCTCGGGAGCTATAAGTAGAGGGAAGCAATTTATTCGATACCTCATCCAGAAACGCACCCTCTCGAAACCTGGACAGCAAGCTACACCGCGATGCAGAGCGCCTCTCTTGCAGAGTCTGCCACTTGAGTTTGCTAAACATCTCCGTAACGCTATCACGCTTACCAAATAACCCTGTGGCGAAACGCGCCGCTCTTCTTTGGATCTTCTCTTTCTCCTCCGTCAACCCGATCTGGTACGGATCCCACACTGATGAGCAATACTCAAGTATAGGTCGAACGAGTGTTTTGTAAGCCACCTCCTTTGTTGATGGACTACATTTTCTAAGGACTCTCCCAATGAATCTCAGCCTGATACCCGCCTTACCGACAATTAATTTTATATGATCATTCCACTTCAAATCATTCCGCACGCATACTCCCAGATATTTTACAGAAGTAACTGCTACCAGTGTTTGTTCCGCTATCATATAATCATAAAATAAAGGATCCTTCTTTCTATGTATTCACAATACATTACATTTGTCTATGTTAAGGGTCAGTTGCCACTCCCTGCACCAAGTGCCTATCCGCTGCAGAGCTTCCTGCATTTCGCTACAATTTTCTAATGCTGCAATTTTTCTGTATACTACAGCATCATCCGCGAAAAGCCGCTTGGAACTTCCGACACTATCTACTAGGTCATTTATATATATTGTGAAAAGCAATGGTCCCATAACACTCCCCTGTGGCACGCCAGAGGTTACTTTAACGTCTGCAGACGTCTCTCCATTGATAACAACATGCTGTGTTCTGTTTGCTAAAAACTCTTCAATCCAGCCACACAGCTGGTCTGATATTCTGTAGGCTCTTACTTTGTTTATCAGGCGACTGTGCGGAACTGTATCGAACGCCTTCCGGAAGTCAAGGAAAATGGCATCTACCTGGGAGCCTGTATCTAATATTTTCTGGGTCTCATGAACAAATAAAGCGAGTTGGGTCTCACACGATCGCTGTTTCCGGAATCCATGTTGATTCCTACAGAGTAGATTCTGGGTTTCCAGAAACGACATGATACGCGAGCAAAAAACATGTTCTAAAATTCTACAACAGATCGACGTCAGAGATATAGGTCTATAATTTTGCGCATCTGCTCGACGATCCGTCTTGAAGACTGGGACTACATGTGCTCTTTTCCAATCATTTGGAACCTTCCGTTCCTCTAGAGACTTGCGCTACACGGCTGTTAGAAGGGGGCTAAGTTCTTTCGCGTACTCTGTGTAGAATCGAACTGGTATCCCGTCAGGTCCAGTAGACTTTCCTCTGTTGAGTGATTCCAGTTGCTTTTCTATTCCTTGGACACTTATTTCGATGTCAGCCATTTTTCTCGTTCGTGCGAGGATTTAGAGAAGGAACTGCAGTGCGGTCTTCCACTGTGAAACAGCTTTGGAAAAAGGTGTTTAGTATTTCACCTTTACGCGTGTCATCCTCTGTTTCAACGCCATCATTATCCTGGAGTGTCTGGATATGCTGTTTCGACCCACTTACTGATTTAACGTAAGACCAGAACTTCCTAGGATTTTCTGTCAAGTCGGTACATAGAATTTTACTGTCGAAATCACTGAACGCTTCACGCATAGCCCTCCTTACGCTAACTTTGACATCGTTTGCTTCTGTTTGTCTGAGAGGTTTTGGCTGCGTTTAAACTTGCAGTGTAGCTCTCTTTGCGTTCGCAGTAGTTTCCTAACTTTGTTGTTGAACCACGGTGGGTTTTTCCCGTCCCTCACAGTTGTACTCGGCACGTACCTGTCTAAAACGCATTTTACGATTGCCTTGAACTTTTTCCATAAACACTCAACATTGTCAGTGTCGGAAGAGAAATTTTCGTTTTGATCTGTTAGGTAGTCTGAAATCTGCCTTCTATTACTGTTGCTAAACAGATAAACCTTCCTCCCTTTTTTACATTCCTATTAACTTCCATATTCAGGGATGCTGCAACGGCCTTATGATCACTGATTCCCTGTTCTGAGCTTACCGAGTCGAAAAGTTCGGGTCTGTTTGTTGTCAGTAGATCCAAGATGTTATCTCCACGAGTCGGTTCTCTGTTTAATTCAAAATGGTTCAAATGGCTCTGAGCACTATGGGACTTAACATCTGTGGTCATCAATCCCCTAGAACTTAGAACTACTTAAACCTAACTAACCTAAGGACATCACACACATCCACGCCCGAGGCAGGATTCGAACCTGCGGCCGCAGCAGTCGCGCGGTTCCGGACTTCGCGCCTAGAGCCGCTAGACCACCGCGGCCGGCTCTGTTTAATTGCTAGAGGTAATTTTCGCATAGTGCACTCAGTATAATGTCACTCGATGCTCTGTCCCTACCACCCGTCCTAAACATCTGAGTCTCCACCAAACACTATAACAACCTGAGAAAATTTATGTGAAATGTATTCCAGATTTTCTCTCAGTTGTTCTGCCACTAACGCTACTGAGTCGGGAGGTCGGTAAAAGGAGCCAATTATTAACCTAGCTCGGTTGTTGAGCGTAACCTCCACCCATAGTAATTCACAGGAACTATCAACTTCTACTTCACTACAGGATAAACTACTACTAACAGCGACAAACACGCCACCATCGGTTGCATGCAATCTATCCTTTCTGAACACTGTCTGTGCCTTTGTAAAAATTTCGGCAGAATTTACCTCTGGCTTCAGCCAGCTTTCCGTATCTATAACGATTTCAGCTTCGGTGCTTTCTATCGGCGCTTGAAGTTTCGGTACTTTACCAATGCAGCTACGACAGTTTACAATTACAATACCGATTGCTGCTTGGTCCCCGCATGTTCTGACTTTGCCCCGCACCCTTTGAGGCTTGCCCTTTCTGTACTTGCCCAAGGCCATCTAACCTAAAAAAACCACCCAGTCCACGCCACCCGTGTAGCCGCCTGTTGCGTGTAGTGGACTCCTGACCTTTCCAGCGGAACCCGAAACCCCACCACCCTATGGCGCAAGTCGAGGAATCTGCATCCCACACGGTCGCAGAACTGTCTCAGCCTCTGATTCAGACCCTCCACTCGGCTCTGTACCAAAGGTCCGAAGTCAGTCCTGTCGACGATGCAGCAGATGGTGGGCTCTGCTTTCATCCCGCTGCCGAGACTGGCAGTCTTCACCAAATCAGATAGCCCCCGGAAGCCAGAGAGGATTTCCTCCTATCCATAGCGACACACATCATCGCTATACAGGAAAACACACCCACACAAGAACCCCCAGAACCCCAAGCCCGAGGAGGAATAGACGTACACGTTAACACAGGGCAGGGAACACGAAATCACCACAACAGGCCACCCAGCAACAACAGACCAATAACACACAGGAAAACAGACAACAAGACATCGAGACTGTAACCCACTCCTACCATCCCCCTCCCCACAGAAGTAACACAGGCGCCACAACCTCTGTCACAAAGCACAAATGCCGCTCCTAACAACACACCAATACCCGCACAAGTGGCCGCTAACTCCACAACAGCACCTCAGGCTGCCACACCCAACACCAACACATCACCTGGGGAAATACTGGAAACACTATTCCCTCGACACACGACTGTTCAAATCCTTACCCGGGTAATACTGGGCTGTCATACACACTGCCTTCACAACACTCTTTCACACTCTTACATGAATAATATACCACACCCGGCCCGTAACGCAAACCCGCACACACTATCACAGATCCTGTTCTGGAATGTAGACTCGATCCACAATAAGAGGGCAGAATTTACCGCGTTCATGGAGCGCAAGGGAATCCTTGTCGCGCTACTGAGCGAGACTAAGCTTAAACCGCACAAACAATTAAACTTTCCTGGCTACTGCGTCTATCGTACCTACCGACCGGGCGACGCCGTGGCAGGTGGAACTGCAATCGTCATACACAAAGACATTGAGCACACAAACATGGAGCTCCCTCAAATGGAAAAAATCGAGGCTACGGCCGTCAGAATCAAGTTCAACGGAGCCTACACCACATTGATATCGGTATACAACAGTACTGTAGGCATTTCAACACGCGATATCAGCACACTACTCAACATCTCACCGCGAGTAATAGTCGCTGGAGATCTGAACACAGAACACCCAGAATGGAATTCACGCATACGAAATCCCAACAGCAAAAAACTGTACGAACATTCACTAGGCAGAAACTACATTATACTAGCGTCGACTGAACCGACGCACATTCCCTATCAGAGGGGACACAGGCCAGACGTGTTAGACATGGCCCTCATCAAGGGCATTACATCAACACTCAACGTTGCCGTTGAAAACGATCTGCCCTCAAACCACCAACCTGTAATACTATACATTGAGGAAACACTGCAGCACATGGAACAACGCAAGATGTTGGACTACGGGCGTGCGAATTGGACATTGTTGAAGGAAACGCTCGATAGCCACATCCCACCCATTCACGAAATTAACGAAACAGCGCAAATTGACGAGGCAGTAGAAACCCTCACTAACGCTGTCCAGGACGCAATGGCAGGCACCATACCTGATCGCACCTCACAACAACACAGTGTGGCCCTGCCCCAGGAAATCCTGGGCCTAATCTCAATGAGGAATCGCCTCAGGAGACAATGGCAGCGCACCAGGCGTCCGTACTTCAAACGGCACATTAACAGGCTACAGGGCATCATACACGACAAAATACAAACACATAGAACACAACAGTGGAACCAAAAACTCGAAGGGCTGGACACCGCACGACCTGGCTTGTGGCAACTAGCCCGACACTTCACCAAGAAGAAAATATATACCCCAACGCTTCAAGGGCCTGACGGACGTGCATACTCAGCGGAAAAGAAAGCAAAACTAATGGCCCGCACACTCGCAGCGTCATTCACACCGAACCTGGTACCATCAGATCCAGTGTTCAGACTTGCTACTGACCAAGAGGTTGCAATCATTCTAGCCCAACCATCGCGCGACGACATTCGACATGCTAGCACAGCCGAAGTCTCCTGGGCTATAATGCATTCCGCTGCTAGGAAAGCCCCTGGTCACGATGGCATTCAAAACCATGTCCTCCAGAAATTCACAGATAAAGCTACTGAGTACCTAACACACATAACGAATGCCATACTAAAACACCAACACTTCCCCGCCTTTTGGAAGACGGCCAAGGTCCTGATGTTCAGGAAGCTGGGGAAAGACCACAGCCTCCCACAAAATTACCGACCCATCAGCCTTCTGAGCTCGCTCAGGTAGATTGTTGAGAAGGTGATTCTCAAACGCATCACTAGGCACTGCATAACAAATGACATCCTGAGACCGGAGCATTTCTGCTTCAGGAATCACCACTCCACAACACAACAACTCTTACGGGTCGTTGAACATATAATACATGGCTTCAACATAAACAAAGCTAAAGGGGCGGTATTCCTGGACATCTAAAAGGCTTTCGACCGTCTATGGCACAACGGCCTCATTCGCAAACTCAGCGACGCGGGCTTCCCCGACGGGCTGGTGCGTCTAATACACTCATACCTCACAGACAGGAGTTTCAACACTGACGTGCAGGGAAAACAATCAACACGACACGGTATACACGCGGGAGTACTCCAGGGAAGCATCCTAGGGCCCCTACTGTTTAACCTCTACATAAACGATCTCCCAACCACACACAACGCAATGATGGCCATCTACGCGGATGACACAGCCATCCTCGCGCAAGATTGGAAACCATCAAACATTACGTCACGCTTACAGACTGCACTCAGAGTGGCTGAGCCTTGGTTGGAGAAATGGCGTGTTAGAGTAAACGTCGACAAGTGCGATGCCGTTCTGTTCACTAGAAGACCGAAGCAACTGCGCAAACACCGATACTGCAGACCAATAAATCTACATGCACGCCCAATACGTTTCCGTGAGAAAGTCAAATACCTCTGTGTCTGGCTGGACGGGAAATTACTCTGGGGGGGCCACGTACAACACATGACCAACCGAACTAGCGCGAGGCTCAAACAGCTCTACCCTGTGCTCAACAGGCGTATCACACTGAACAGAAGGGTGTCGAGATCCATGTACATGACACTTATTCGACCCCTGATGACGTACGCAGCTCCTGTCTGGGGATACGCTGCGCCTACACGCCTGCGCCGTCTGCAGATCATACAAAACAAAGTACTCAGTATCATAAGCAATGCCCCACGATACACACGCATCGCGGACCTTCACCGGGAATACCGACTTGAGACTCTCACGGAGGTAATCCAAAAACTCACCGCAAGACTGTACAGAAACTCCAGACACTCGCAGAACCCATTTATTCTGAACCTGGGGAACTACGACCACAACGATGGATGGAAACATAAAAGACCAAAAGACATACTTGTAAGAACCTAACATCTATGGCCAAGCACACGCAAACACAACGGTACAGGTGAGCCCCTGTTAATCAGACGCCATTACTGGATATCCAGCTGGAATACACTACCGAATAACTGGCACCACGCAGGGAAGCCGTACCGTACACTGCATGCAGACAAGCTCCACATATTCCCCACACAGTGAGATGATCTATGGCCGATCTCCCACTACTGAATAACGATCTTGATTGTTCCAGGAATGTAGCGGCTGAAGCAACTGGGATACATCGCCATCGCTCGCCACAGTAATGATGCATGATACCTATACTAACAAATCGAACCTTGCATGAACTATCACAGTTAGTAAGCCACTACTGCTCTTACTACCCACCCCACTGTCGCAGAGGTTTTTTTCCTACGGCACGAACATTGGCACTTTTTTCCCTCTGCTCTTCAAATCACTACCCTCACTCGCATTTCGTCCACTATCTATCACCTGATGGACCATGTTAATGCGTAGTCTTACCCAGACACACGGATAACATCACAGCCCAGCATCCTGTGATCCACTTATTAGATAACTAACATGTTGACGGAGGTGACAGTAGAACTTTTGGTTTGGTCACCACGTTGGTGCGGGTGTGGAGGGGCCCCACCTCCAACGACCACCTGCAGATGGGTGCACCCTGTACCCTTCATGGCATCCAGAAGGACCCTTTCCACATCTGGAATGACTCCACTGGTATGCACATGGAGTGCACATTGGTTTTCTTCCCCTCTCTTGCTGCCATATCCCTAAGTGGCCCCATTATGCGCCTGACGTTGGAGCTCCCAACTACCAGTGAGCCCACCCTCTGCGACCGCCCGGATCTTGCAGACTGAGGGGAAACCTCTGGAACAGGACAAGCAGCCATGTCCGGCAGAAGATTGGTATCAGCTGGAGACTGAGCCTGAAACTGGTTCGTCAGACAAACTGGAGAGGCCTTCCGTTCAGCCCCCTGGAATGTCTTTCGCCCCCTGCCACACCTCGAGACGACCTCCCACTCTAATACTGGTGAGGGGTCAGCCTCAATGTGGGCTGTATCCCTGGCAGCCACAGCCGTAGTCCGATCGGGGGATGTGTGGGACGAGCTGGTCGTCCTCGACAAACCCCCTTCCGGACCCCCACAGTGATGCCCATTGGCATCAGCCTCAAGCTGTGTGACAGAAGCCAACACTGCCTGAAGCTGGGGGTGAAGGGATGCCAACTCAGCCCGCATCCGAACACAGCAGTTGCAGTCCCTATCCATTCTAAAAACTGTTGTGCAAAGAACGTCTGAACTAATCTACAGAGAGCACAAAAAAAAGGTTCAAATGGCTCTGAGTACTATGCGACTTAACTTCTGAGGTCATCAGTCCCCTAGAACTTAGAACTAATTAAACCTAAGGACAGCACACACATCCATACTCGAGGCAGGATTCTAACCTGCGACCAGAGTGGTCGCTCGGTTCCAGACTGTAGCGCGTAGAACCGCACGGCCACTCCAGCCGGCGAGCACAAACAATTCGACACAAAATTTAAACGGTTATTAAAATAAAAGATTGCCTAGGAAATGCAGTAATCCTGCTACTTGCGCACTGCTGACGTACTGCTCGGCGGCGGAAGGAGACTACGCGATTTTACACTATTCAGGTACTAAAACGCGATGCTACAACTCTCAAATACTATAATATGCCAAAAGTTTATGAATTAAACAATGCAAGTACCCAAAAACACGCAAAGAAATTAAGAATTAAACTATGTAACAAATAAGTCAGCTAAGAGTATACGACTTGCTGCTGGCAGCTGCTTATCCAACGTTGGCAGTATTTTCGGACAAATACACGTTCTGTTTGTTTGAAAATGATGGCATTTTTGTTCGCCGCAGATAAGGGGAGCGGCATCGCAGTGACTGCATAAGCACAAGACATACAGTGCCAACTCAAGGCCTGATGGTGTGCAGTGCTATTCGGTACAAACACAAATCACAATTGGTGCGTGTCCAGGACACTGTGCCCAGTGTGACTTACGTGAATGACATCCTGCGACCAGGAACTATTTCGTTTCTGCACGACACCCCAAACGCCATTTTCCATCAAGACAATGCACGACCACATTTTGCTGCACGAACACGTGCCTTCTTGTGGTCACAGGATGTCATCCTTTTGTCCTGGCCGCCAGATCATCACGCTTGTCGCCAGCCAGAAATGTGTGGGTGCAGCGTTGTGACCCAATGCTACCCACCGCAGATGACGCCATTCGCGCCTTACACGCGTCGATACCATCACGCATGGGAAAGTTTTCAGGGCCCATGGCGGACGCTGTGACTCCTAGGCAACAGGACACATGCTAAACAGAGATGACTGAAATGCTAATCATTTCTGCCGAACATACTAATGAACATGTCCTGTCAATGTGAGCGTCCAATCTCTAGTCGTTCAAGGTGTTCTGTTTCCTTCCGAACATGAGTGTATTTTGTTGATGCCGACCTACATCGGAGAAACAATGACCATAATAAAACAAGGGAAATCAGAGTTCGCATGGAAAGATATAGGTGTTCGTCTTTTCCACGTGCTGTTCGAGAATGGAACAACAGAGAATTATTGTGAAGGTGGTTCGATAAACCGTCTGCCTGGCACTTAAGTATTATTTGCAGGATAGCCATGTAGACGTACATATAGATTTTTGTAACATTTGTCTAATTTTCCGAGGTCAGTCACATCGTTGTATCATTACCTGTATTGATAACATAGTATACAGGCGTCTGTGCGCACAGGTCCTTTATAAAAACCTAATTGTTTGCCTTTTTATTCGAAACACGCGAGAGTTTCGACCTCCTAAGGATAGAAGCGAATATAATTTTCCAGAATTAATTAAATGTACATGTACTAAAGACAATAGTTTTCCATTTCATGAAAGAACTGTCATATTTACATGTCGTAAGGTAAAAGTTCAATTAATAATACCGACTGAATCGTACTAGGCACGTTTGCATCCGCTTTGTACAACTCTTTTGGAAGTCTATTTTTAGTACTTCTGTGAAAATAGGTTTTCTTTCTTTAGTACAGATAATTTCTCTTATTAGAATAACATGGAGTGGCGGATGGCGTAGTTATTTGTATTGGTTCAAATGGTTCAAATGGCTCTGAGCACTATGCGACTTAACTTCTGAGGTCATCAGTCGCCTAGAACTTAGAACTAATTAAACCTAACTAACCTAAGGACATCACACACATCCATGGCAGGATTCGAACCTGCGACCGTAGCAGTCGCTCGGCTCCAGACTGTAGCGCCTAGAACCGCACGGCCACTCCGGCCGGCAGTTGTTTGTATTGTTGTTGCATTCCATGCGTAGACAGAAACCATCCTGCCAGTAGAATATTCAGATCCACTGTAAAAAGTGGTATCTCTTAGCAAAGATAGATATTACTGATAGAATTATACTGTGGAAGTGAACAATATTACTGAAAAACCGGACGAAATAATGCAGTACGACGAAATGAATGTACCGACAGTTGGTAACCAGTCGCCAATGGAAATTGCGGCGACATAAGAAAACAATGAAAGCAGGGCAAATGATAACCGGATCTTAAATTCAGTACAAATAACAAACCACGGTTTTTCGTGGATACATGACCCAATGAAAACTTATAATAAGTGGCCGTCTGGATCCTCGCCCACAAGCGCATTCTCGCGCGATAGTTTTTATCGTAGTGATCTACGTGAATCACATATCTTTTCTAGTCCACAAACAATAGAACAGGAAATACCTACTGAAATGGGACAATAGCAAAGAGTAGGAAATCCAGTTTTATCGGCTCGGCGGGTGACAATATTATCTCACAATATTTTGAGCAGACATCTAAGCAGTTTGAACAAATACCGTCTTAGCACCTGGAACAAATGTCAAGTAACTTTGACCAAAAATTTTAGAGTTTAAAAACAGACTATTCTAGTTTTGACCGAGAGTTGGACCAAAAGTTTGACAAAAAATTTTTTCAGAGTTCCAGATGAGTAGAAGAAAACCGTTCACCAGTTAGATGAGTTTAGCCTAAAATAAAATATTTTACAAACAGAACATGATAGCTTACCAAAGATGATATCTTCGTGCATCCATACTTGAAATGGAGGACAGTGGGACGTCAGCTGGTATAAATTTATATTAAAAATGAAGAAATTCCTCCAGCTGTATTTTAAGTGCCGATTTTATTTTGGCAACAAGTTTCAACGTTGTAACAACGTCATCTCAGGCCCATACACTTGTTGACCGTGCGGCTGATACTAGAAGTCAGTGACTGACTTAAAATATCAGCCGCACGCAGTTGACGTAAACAAGTGTATGGGCCTGAAGATGACGTTGTTACAACGTTGAAACTAGTTGCCAAAACAAAATCGTCGCCTTAAATACAGCTGGGGGAATTTCTTCATTTTTAATATAAAGAAGATATCTGTGGTGCAAGCTAGCATGTCAGATTTACGCAACACATACTGTGATTTACTGGATCAAGTACAAAAGATGTCGCAGGATATGGGATTTCTTAAATTAGAACAGAAACGCATCACTAATGGCGTGCAAAAACTAATCGATCTTGCTGATGTTGGGTTATTTGACAGTGATGCAGAAAAGGTGGTAGAGTAACACAGCACTCACCTTGCGGAAGTGGAGAGGATAGTAACCGAAAGAGAGGATAAGTTCGTTAACAAACTCGATACCGATTTGAAGAATGCTTTTCAACAAATACGTAATGAAACAGATGTAGGAATTTTAGGTTCAAATGAACCGTTTGTTATTAATAATAAAACGACAAATAATAAAACTGTAAAGAAGCAAAACAACAGTTTTTCGCCTAGTATTACACATAATGTAAGCGAAGGAGACTATGAGGCATGTGGGCAGCTATCAGTACATTATGTGCAGCAAGGAAACTATCGATACGTGACACTGGTAACTATACCGGATGTACATGATAATACATTTTGCCTGTCGACGATCTTGACAGACGAAAGCCTATTAAAACAAACACTGTTCCAGGTATTTCTACGGAAACTAACAGGACACACACCATAGTGTTCAATAGATCTTCTCGAGGTATTCTACCGCGTAGCAGGAATGAACGGCGAAAGATTCGTTACGTAGTAGGATATTCACAAGGAGACAGTTTGCTATGGGTTGTGAAATCTATAACCTATTTGAACAGGCTTTTCTTGCTAAGCTTTGGTCACTTGGAGTACAAGGACGACTCAAAGAAGAAGTTTTTGTCACAGTACCATTCAATAATAGACAAGGTGGATTAAGAAAGCGTTTTGAAAAATATCTGGATAAGACTCGTTATCGGTGTAAAACTTAAAATTCTAAAGGTTAGGCTGCCTGCACACATTAAGGAAAAGTTAGCTACTATACCAGAAAATGATTTAGAGTTTTTTCTATCTGCAGTTAATGCCATTGACTTCATTTATGAGGAGAGACGTATGCAAACAAGAAACAGAGATTTGCCATATGGTTTTATGATGGTCCTACAGCAGGATAAAACAATAATACTAAACAAGAGGGGTGGCAACAGCCAATGACACTGGATAATAGACCCAACAGCCGCAATTTTCAAGCAAATGCAAAAGCATAGAAAAGGGGGTGGAACAGATATAACTCTGGTATCCCCAACATGCAATGTAATGGTAATAACTGGAACAGACAAAACATCTTGTATGGTGTACCCTCTAACAAGAATCTAAACAACAGCAATGACAATCAGGGGAACTCAAATGATCACACGAACCTGAGTTCGAGTACTAACAATAGAGAAGGGGACTGACATTTCATAGTAGTCAAAACAATAACTGGCATCCACACAGGCATCCAGTTCGAATAGTTGAGGTGGTTAATAGAATGAGAGTATTCTAATGTCACCACTGGAAAATGCTAGTCTGCTAGATCCTGGATTTAGGGGAGTGTATTCAGCAACTATTCATTTTTTGAGGTATGGTGGGGAATGTTATGTTCCAACGAGACGAAGAGGAAGTGATACAAGCAATAATATGCGCAAATACAAGCAGTGTACCATAACGCATAATTCTGGATACAGGTGCGTCTGTGAACGTTTTGTCCAAGAGGTTTTTTGATGCTAAAGCGAAATATAGGCTTGTATTTACTTTCCCTATACAGAGCTGCAAAATAATAACAGCTAAAAGCTATTTTATTGTGGTTGAGAAATTAGTAGTAAATTCTACTGCAGGCATCGAGTTTCACAGGCAGTTTAAGGCAAACATCCACATGGGCATTGATAAATGCTGCTTGCAAGTGTTAAAGAGATCTTATCAATTAATTTGAGTATGATGAAGGAAAATCGTGCTCGAAACAGCGGTAATGTAAATTTCCATCTCATCTATCCTGAAATATTTTTAATAAACTAGCAACGTAGTGAGGAGGTGTTGGATATCTTGGCACCACATCATGTTGTCAATGAAATGGTTGGGGAGTTTGGTCACTTAGCTGAGGCACAAAGGAAACAGTTACATAAATTACTCATATAGTACAAAAAGTGTTTTGTAGAAAGCAAAGTGTTACAAAAGATTACAGTTACGGAATGGTTCTTACTCAATCCATTGGGTGAACAAAGAGGCGATGAGTAAGGAAATAGAAATTTCGAATTCTTTGTACTGCAGCCCATTGTTGGCTGTCAACAAGTCAAATGGTAGTATTTGATTAGTACTTGGTGCATGATCCAGTAACAAAATCATTGTTTCTGTAAGGATGAAACCCGAAACTATTAATGAACAACTCTTGAAATTTCATCGAACTAAGTATTTAACTTCAACAGATCTGTGCACTTCATATTGTCAGGTGTCACTGCAGCTGGAAAGTAAGAAACACACTGCATTAGTATGCTCTGGTCACAGTTACCACTTTTGTTCATTATCTTTCAGACTCAGTGTTAGTGTGGGCGTCTCTACACAAGCACTGGACATTGTTTTGGGACCAGTGCTGCGCAAGAGAATGACCATGTATGTCAATGATATATTGATTGCAACAAGTTCATGCAGGGAACACTTATCTTTGTTAGAGGAGGTACTTAAAAGAATTTCTTGAATATCGTGATACAATTAATTTACAAAAGCACAGATCTCAAAGAGAAAAGAAAATTTTGGCCACATTATCTCTCCCACAGGTATTTTGCCTGATCCCGGAAAGACTGTGGCTGTCAAACACTTTTCTACGCCATGGAACAGAAAACAATTAAAGGCATTTCTAGGTGTAATTTCATTCTTAAGGAAGTTTGTACCTAAACAATTGTTAAATAGTGATCCTCTTCTGAATCTGCTAAGAAAAAATAATACATGGTTATAGACTGAAGAGTGCCAAAGAGACTTACAGGCTATAAAAGAAACTTCAGTAACACACCATCCAGACATGACACAACGTTTTTTTGCTGAAGCACAGATGCATTGTTTTTGGGTTGAAATGCTTCCTTGGTTCAAATTATAGAAATAGATGGAAAGAGCACACGTTGTATAATGAGCTTTGGCAACCAAACGATCAGCGAGGGTGGAAGATCATACTAGGTTACTAACTCAAAGCGTTAGTCGTAGTATGTGCCTTTCTGAAGCTTCAATGCTGTCTGTGGGTGAAACACATAAAAGTCTGTTGCAACCACCAGGCTTTTTCTTTTCTGTTGACTTGCAACTTGTTACTCAATCAAATTGCTCGATGGTCCTCATTCTTAAAAGAGTTCAGTTTTAAAATAATGAAAATAAAAGGGAAACAAAACATTATAGCCAATGCACTTTCTTGACTCCCACAAGGAATAAATGAATTTACAGAACTAAATGAACAGCCCTCAAATTTTAGTATCTTATTGATACAAGACGAAAATTATAGACACTGTTGCTTAAAACTGTTTACAGGAAAAGGATTCCTGTTGGAGGAAGGTAGAAGAGAAACTGAATAATAAGGAAGATGGAAACCTAGGTAAATATTGCACAATATACAAAAGCATGCTGATTCACCAGCGAACAATATATAAATCGAAGTAGAAAATATATACAAGTATCTATGAATATATACAGCTATATACAATAATGGTCTACTGATATATACTACTATTTACAGCGCAATGAGCTACAGACTAATTATATCTAGATATATACAATATGTACACGAAGTCTAAGTTAACAATGACACTAAAACTAAAGTAAATACTACACCCACAACTGTAATCAGCTATACTATACAATATAAAAAAACCTACTGAGAAGAGAATATGGTATAAAACTATAGATTATTAAATCTATCAGAGAGAAAAGTTACACTCAATTGACTATAGGTATGTAGTATGAACTTAATGGAAATACTTGTAAAGTGAAAGAATACAAATACATACTGTTATTTTGTTGGTAGATATTCTTTCACTAGGAACCCTTTGTAGGCATGATTATAAATGTATGAACAACTGGTTGACCTGCGGGAAACGAGACTAACTAGTTAATTTGGTATACTTTTTATAAAGATGATGGAAATGATGCTTTGCACTTTACACTTTCTATGAAGGGAGTATGTGATTAAGGCAGAGGTACTGGTGGTGAGCCCTGCTTGAGTGTAGTTATAAGCATTTTGTATGAAAGTGTTTTATGAATGGGAAAGTATTTATTCTGAGAACTATAGCATGTCAGGATATTCACCTGTCAAAGGAAAAACAAATATGACTCCTAATAGAGCTGGAAAGAATATTTTACCTTTGCCTTGAAGGAACATAAATGTGAAAAATGCAAGAAAACACTTATGTCAGATACTATAGTGCAAAACACAAGAGCTCATAATAACATGTACTATTACCTCACAACATGGGTGCATCGAGATGCTGAAGAATCAGCATGGAGCGAAGTGTTGACAATCAGGTAAGGCCTGGTTGATGAGACGGGGTGGCTTCATGTTGAAATAGTTTTATTCTCATTTGCGAATAATAATTCTTTCCGATCTCTGTAGTACGTAGCGTCTTATACTGAACTTCGTAGAAAGTTGTATGCTCCGTAGTTAAATACAATGGATGCAAATGTGTCTTTTAATTTTCTGCATGGCACATAGACTTCAGGTGGTGCGCAGATGTGACCTCGGTATGCAGAAATCTGTCATTGCCTGTAAGGTAAAAATGTAGAATTACAGTACTATTTTTACGTATCTGCTTTTAAATGTAAACCTGTATTTATTTGCGTTTGATTGTAATTATTGTGCTGTATGTGATGTATTGTAATGTACTCATGGGAAATTAATGTTCAAGAATCAAGAAAAGTGTAAGTAATCAAAAGCCATAAGCAAAAGTCAAGAAAAAGGCACATGTGTAACTGCTGTAGTGGTATGGCAAGTGAAAAGCGAGGTGTCGTTAAAAAATTGCTAACCGGCGCATAAACGACGAATGAATCCACATTCTAAGGAACACAGAAGACAATGATTAAAAAAGAAGATGGTGGTCTGGGTACTCACCAGATAGAATTCTGTGGCTAGCGAGCTGTGCGTCAGGTACTCTTCGGCTCTGTAACTCCACAGATGCCGTCGTACGTCTTAGGACGGAATATTTCCACCCGATACCGTCGCGGCACCACGACGTATTAAACTGTGCACAGTTACTAAGCGTCCGGATCGCTGAGGCAATCAACGCTGAGAGTGCAGAGATCGCACTCAACAATGAGAGTTGGAAAAGGCAGCGGGAACAAAAATAATCCAAAAAGATCTTTCGTGAATGAAAGTTAAAGGAATTCTTGTAGAAGTTAAACACTGTATTAAACACATTGTGTAAATTGCATGATGATGATGAGGTGCCATACTCCGAGGAGCGTAGGGGACGATGCGGGAGACCCCACCGCTGTACTAGGCAAGGTCCTAGCGGAGGTGGTTTGCGGTTGCCTTCCACCGACCGTAATAGGGGATGATGACGATGATGACGATTCGATGATTCCCCGCCGGGAATCGAACCTGGGACCCCGAGCGCGGGAAGTGAGAACGCTACCGCCAAGACCACGAGCTGCGGATTAAATTGTATGAGATGAGTAAAGTTGGAAAGGCCGAAAAATGTCAATGGACAGTATCATACGACGGTTATTCAGAAAGTAATGCCCCGCATTTTTTTCTCAGCAGAAAACAACGCTACGAATGTGAAACGTTACATATGTGTTCTTTGAAGTCTCCTGAGCGAGCGCAGCAAGTTTCCGTCACATCCGACAGATAGTGTAGCTGCAAGACAGTTTCAAAATGGCGTCTGTAGATGATCTAAGTTATAAGCAACGCACCGTCATTGAATTTCTCACTGCACAGAAAGAAACTCTGGGGAATATTCACAAACGCTTGTGCAAAGTTTATGGAGCACCTGCTGTAGTCAGAAGTACAGTTAGTTGCTGTGCACAGAGGGTGAGGTCATCAGAAGGCGGTTCGGTGGAGCTCCACGATTTGCAGCGGTCGGGGAGACCATCCTCGGCTTTCACACGTGACATGTTGCAGCGAGCTGATGTCATTCGCGAGGACAGGCGCATTACGACTAGGAAGCTGGCGCTGCATCTGTCAATCAGCATAGGAAGTTTACACAGTGAAACACTGGCTCCGCCACCGGGACAAGGATTGGTACCGACAGGGCGAACACGCCCTTGCTTCGCGCTGGAGGACGGCCATAGATTACGTGGAGAAATAGGGTGTGTAGATAAAACACCATTCTTTCGTGTATGTAATTCTAGATATGTTTAATAAAGAATTGTTGATGAATAAAACGCGGTGCATTACTTTCTGGACAATCCTCGTATGTTCGGAATTACCATTCTGAATACCTGTATTTTTCTACGTTTTTCTTTTATTTAGTCTCTAGTCTGTAAGTGTTATAAGAAATTTTTGAATAGACATGTACTTTAAAAGAAATGGTCCGTAACAAACGATTTCTCTATCTTGGACCAAACGATAAAAGAAAGTTTTAGATATAAGTAAATTTTAAAAACATGTAAAAAAAACCATAAATGTAACTGTTCAAAATCTATGCGAAGCATGTTCATGTAACAGACATAGATGCTGTCTGCCGTAATCCATAAGAACGTTAGTACTTATTATGGTAAACGGGAAGACGAATATGGTGTACCGTTGCAGTCTACGACGGCTTCAGTAGGCTGCTGTTTAAAATTATGGGATTCATCGTAACGAATGCTAAAAGATCCCAAATGAGAATGAAAATCAAATAAGAATATTTTAACTTATATAAAATTTACTGTGCCTTGAGCATAAACGTTCCGCGTCAAAGCATAGTTACATTCTGGCTTGGCTCTGAGCACTATGCGACTTAACTTCTGAGGCATCAGTCGCCTAGAACTTAGAACTAATTAAACCTAACTAACCTAAGGACATCACACACATCCATGCCCGAGGCAGGATTCGAACCTGCGACCGTAGCGGTCACGCGGTTCCAGACTGAAGCGCCTTTAACCGCACGGCCACGCCGGCCGGCGTAGTTACATTCTGGACGGTTGCACATTAAAGACATGAAATCTTAGGAACTCTATACTGCATTGTCTGAGCGTTTTCCCGTGAGTATTAGTGAAGTTGCTAAAGCAAAAGATATTTCTGAATAATATACAAAAGTTATTGTGTCGCGGACGTGATAAACACGTCAACTGTAAACCTATCACAGCTGTACTTATAGCAAGAATACAGCCGCAAATGAAAGAAAATTAAGTTTGGGTCTTCCCATTAAGTAATGTTCAGAAAAATAGTTAATTACTTTAAAACATAGGCGATGCGGTCAAGAGAGAAGAGGTACGACATCATCGCTGTAAAAAGACGTCGGAAGAATTTTCCTCTTGCTGGAAAGTAAAACCTCTGCGCAAGAGTTTGGTAAGAAGAGGCTTTACGCACCTTTAATTAAATACGTGGATTCCAAAATTGACTTGAGAATCAACTGTAATTATTTTTGTAACATACGTCTTACTTTTCGAGATCAGTCACATCGATGTATCATTACAACACTGATAATACAGTATACCCCCAACCAACTACCTTTCTCCACCTTTCTTTATACTGTAACTACTACTTTTATCGATTCTTCTGTGGTACGGATAACAGATGAATCACAGTATGCGAATGAAATGGTGCGGATACCGGAAACGTGCTCCAAAGTTGAAACAGGCGCGACATTACGAATCTCGTGGGAAAAACATCTAAATTGCACACAGATTCACCGTGAATTTCTGGCAGTACATGGACCAAATGCAGTGTCGCGTCCAACCTCGGTGAAATGGTACCAACAATTTCACCAGTGCCGCACAGACGTGAGCGATGCTGTTAGGGAAGGAAAGTCAACCACAGACAACAAAAGTCCTGGCAATAGAGGAACTGATTCGCAGCAATCTCACGATCAGAGTGACTATCACGGACGTTTCTCAGGAGGTGCGCATATCGTCACTCGACCGTCTGAGATTATTATTCTCGCAGCATCATATCTCCCGCCTTATCTTTATCTATGTCCTCTTCCCTTTCTATAATACTGACTTCAATTTCATCTTCCTCGAATAGACCCTCTTCATACACCTTCCAGTTTTCCCTTCTTTGCTTAGGATTGGCTTTCTTTGTGAGCTCTTGATACTCATTCAGTCGTTTCTCTTTCCATCAAAGGCCTCTTTAATCTTCCTGCAGGCGGTATCCACTTTTTCCCTAGTGTAATATACTTTGCTTGCGTTTTGTATCGATGTAGTCTTAAAATGTCGTATCTTTGTACAGCTATGAATTCTCACCGAAGTAGTGTCGACTATCTGTTTAGTATTAAGTTATATCACGATGGACTAAGAAGCCGAAAGCCGGTTCATAACGAAGTAATAACTATTATTATGGAACATCAATACTTTGTATTCAAGTTATTAGTTTGTCATATTAAATTGTTATTTCTTAAAGGGTAATTATGGTGTAAAAAAGGTACTGGTTGTGGAAAACCCTGGTACGATGTAAGACATGGCCTGATGGCCCTGGTCAGGTTAGATTAAGTAAGTAAAGTAAAGAAAAGTAAAATAAACTCACTCGTTCCATATCATTTCGATAAAATAAACGTTTAAATTATCTATGGACAATGTAACTAACTAACTGAATTGTCAATGGATCATCCGATTTTATGAGGGTAGATCTTTTACATGTACGCCACTCAAAATTAATGTACTTATAATAATTACGTTTAGTAAGGGAAGAAAACAGTCTTGGATGCGATGTTGAAATTACTGTTTTTTTATTCGTCAAGGATGTGCGTGTCGCCTAATTCAAGGCATCTTCAGACTGGCCGATAAATGTTGATAAGCAAGCTACGAATATCGAAGATAAAACATTTAGGTGAAAATCATCGATATTCATGACTTGCTTATCAACATTTATCGGCCAGTCTGAAGATGCCTAGAACTAGGCGAAACGGATGGCACTGATGAATAAATAAATAGCAACCAAGACTGTTTTCTTCTGCTCGATCTACATACGGCTGCTGTATCATCACGCCGTGGAGTGAAAAACCTTTAACTACTTTTAGGTTCCAAATTTTAATTAACCTTTCACATTTGTTCAATGTGCCCTCCATCTGATGTAGGACAAAAATGCAAATGATAGTCAGACTCGTCACACGCAATGGGAGCGACAGGTGGAATTTATTTATCTTCGCCATTTTTATAAGAGCCCGAAAACTATTTTTGTGGTCAGCAAGAGATCGATGGAGAATATACTGACCATAATTTTCAATGTGCCAGTCCACATTCCTCTCGTGCTCACTGAAAGAAAATGTTCCTACTTGCTACTTACTCAACGGGATCAGGAACTACGATTACAAACAAAAGTTGTGAGTTCTGACTGGTTAATACATTCAGCAAAATTTCACACGCAGAAACATAATAATATTCCTGATAATAATAATGTCCGTATCACGAGTAGCACTATTAGCAGTTGAGGGTCGACCTCTATGGCAAGTTGCAAGCAAAATGGTCTGTCGCCCTGACCTCTAATCATTAAAGTTAATTGCTCACCACAAAAGTGGCAAATAACCTCACCAACCTCCAATGATCTGTTATGTCAACATTAAGGGCGGCACCCGAACAGTTACTTCCATGAAATAATAAGTGATCCAGGTTGGTGTACAGTCCTCGCGAGTTTGCTTCCTACTTTTACCGAAAACGCGTTTCAAATGGTTCAAATGACTCTGAGCACTATGGGACTTAGCATCTGAGGTCATCAGTCCCCTAGAACTTAGAACTACTTAAACCTAACTAACCTAATGACTTCACACACATCCATGACCGAGGTAGGATTCGAACCTGCGCCTAGCAGTCGGTCGCGCGGTACCAGACTGAAGCGCCTAGAACCGCTCGGTCACACCGGCCGGCCATCTTTCTGAGTCTAATATTTAGCGCCTTGAAATTTTGGTAAAAACGTCGATTTTGACCAAAAGATCGCACCGATCAATTTTGATTGTAACATACATTCGCACATTCTGAACAATTTTTAGCTTTCTAGCTACATTATTTAGCGGCACTTATTTATTCCTTAAAAAACATATTTAGCAAAACTGTACATCTCAAATGATACAGCGCCTGTTTCGCCACAACACTGCATGTCTGCGGTTACTGCATTCACTGCTGTTGCTATGTGGCATTACAGTTCCCTAAAGCCGGTTGCAAGGGGGGCCACATAGAGAAAGAGTTTCACAAAACTGCACAAAAAGAGTCACATAGCGTGAGAGCAGGTGACGTTGACTGCTAGTGGTGCAGTGCGGGAACCATACACCGCTTGCGGCCGGACTGTCATTGAGGCAACCATCGTTGGGAAATGCTCACAGGCGCAGGTGCCGACGTGTCCTCGTACAAAATATTTTTTTTTTGCAATTTCTTGCAATTGTGGAAAGAGCCAGGTCTTCAATATTTCTGAATACAAGCGTCCAAAAAAGTATTTTCGGCAAAAAAATAATGGATCGTAAACATCTTCTCGGGATATGGCTAAAAATATATGAACTTTGGAGAGTGTCTCTCGTGCTCGACTATGTGTGACTACTGTGTTCTCCCCACTTGAATGGAAGGTAGTCTCATCACTGGACACTAGATGTGACAACAGACTTAGCTTCTATTTTTACACTCAGAGGGAATTTGTGAAACGCTGTAGTGCTTGTCGCCATCATAAAAGGCTAGTAGCTGTTGAATTCTTTATAGCATAGAGCACAAACGTCGCCGCAAAATACTTCAAAGACACACACACACACACACACACACACACACACACACACACACACACATCAGGCACGGTGAGTAGACTTCCGCAAATATTGTTGAATATGCTCACATTTTGAAGTAGTACGCGATAGCGACCTGTGGATTTCCTCTTAAACTGTGGTATCGTCCAATGATCGTAGTGGCACACCAAAGTCGGCAGTGGACATTTATACCACAGACAATAGCTACAACATGTTTCGCTGCTTTCTGCAACGGCGAATGTGAGAGGCTAAAGAAGACAAGTCATAGTAGTGCCCTGACACGGAGGTCAATATAGAGCCTCATGCACCTGTTCGTGACCCCAGCTGAAGCAGTCGACATTATCGAATAGGACAAACATGTTATTCAAATCTCAAGTCGAAGCGTACCTTTGTAAATGTCGAACACGGTACTTCAAGAGAACAGCTCTTTAATTAGGGCATCAAGTGATGCTTTAATAACAGTAATCACTGTGAAAGGTGGCTACACTGAGCCACTGCGCCAGAGATTGCGCCAAAGAGTATTATTAAGCCGCCTACACAGTGCTTGGAGAGAGCTCGTAGTAGACAGTGCCTGTTAAGAACTCGTAGAAGTCAGTGCTAGGAGAGAACTTGTTGAAAGTTCCTGTTAAGAACTCGTGGCAGTCAGTGCTTGTTGAGAGCTCGTAGTTGTCAGTGCGTGGGCAGAGCTCGTAGTAGTCAGTGCGTGGGCAGAGCTCGTAGAAGACAGTTCTTGCCGAGAAGTTTGGTGGTCACTGCTTGTCGTGAAGTCGGAGTGAGATGTGATAGTGGAGAGTGTTGTTCCATGTTTTATGCAGTTATTTGATGAGAGAGATAGCAGATGTTATTCTAAAGGAAATACTGTAACGATCAGAGTGCTTTTGGTCAATATATATGAAGGTAAAATATTGCGTGATTTTTTTATTATTTCCATGTTTTAAATAATGCGTCATGACAGGATCAGTCAACAAAGCATCTGGCTTGTGTTCTTGTATTAGAGAGTAATTCTGGTTTTCCTGAGTAATTATGGTATTTTTATTTCCTTTAGTTACTTCTGTATAAATGGTATTTAAAATTTCTTGTCTTGTTGAAGAAGAACCGTGCCAGATGTGTACGTTGAGTCACACTCCCACACATAGAACAATTACATTTGGGCTTTGGTTTTGTAGGTTTTATAGTTGCTGGGGACTTAATTAATTAACTGTGTTTATGAAAATTTTCATTTCATTCTTTGTTGTTGTTCTTTGCAGTCAGATAGCGTAATAAAACTAGTCAGGGCCAACCGTTTACGAGAATAGCGTAATCGGACAGACAGCTACTAAAAACTAAAAAATATTTGCATCATATTTAATTAAGCCCCCATGCAACTGAAAGCTGTAAATTATGAAAAACTCCTGTGGCAAACGTTTGTATCAAGTTCAGTAAAATCTTTTATCATTCATGTGCTAAAGTGAAATAATACGTTTTAGTTCCAATGAACTGTCTTCCAGAGCAATCACCGAGCGAGTTGGCGCAGTGGTTAAACTCGCATTCGGGAGGACGACGGTTCAAACCCGTGTCGGTTTCCCGTAATTTCCCTAAATCGCTACAGGCAAATGTCGGAATGGTTCCTTTGACAGGACGTGGGCAACTTCCTTCCCCATTCTTCCCTGATCCAATCGGATCGCTGTTTGGTCCCCTTCCCCCAAACCAACCAACCAACCAGAGCAATCAAGGAAGCCATAGTTTTGGCCGGGCTATTGTAGTGTCGTCTGGTCATAACAAAACAGCTAGTTTCTTAAAACTACTGCTGCCATGAGAATGCCTTGAGCTGGATGAGGTGCACTGCTGTACTGTCGAGAAAAAGAGCGACGTACAGTTGCAACTGAATTGCACCTGTTAAAACCGCTGTACTATCGACTCGACTCAAATTGGATAGCGAACGAGCGGGCAAGCTAGCTGCTCCAGGGAAGCCCCTACCAGCAACCACTTCAAACGACAAGTTATGACTGGCGCCAAAGTAAAACTTTAGTTTCAGTGCTTAAGTCCAAATTCATCCCAAGTTTTTGTCTTCGTTCAAGTAGGTAATATAGTCTAGTGAAATCGAATCAACCTTTTTGAGGAACGCTGTATGATGAAGACGGCTATTCAGACGTTATGGAGGACTTCCAGTTCCTTTTGTTGTGGTGGCACCACCGACACGTGGTCTCTACCTGGAAGCTGCGGTGTGACGATGCAGCAGTAACGCGGTCGCGTTTTAAGCGCCTTTTGTCCGCGTCTCTTATCTACAAATACCGCACCCACTTTGCAGTAATGACACGGTGAGACGCACGCAGCATTTCTGCAATCTTAGCTGGCCAGCTCCAAGGACGCAGCTCCGTCTCGTCTGCACCGGCTGTCCTCGGCGGAGCAAAAACTGCGACACGTCGCGGCGCGCCTCTCATTGCAGAGGCTCTGGAGATCTGCCAGCGAGCTGTCCGTCATGTCCTGGTATCTGGCAGGTGTCGCAGCAGCACGTCCAGCAACGGGAAAACGAGCGCTGTTGGTGGAAGCAGGCGCCTGCATCAGGAACCCTGGTCTCTCATACGCTCAGATCGGTGACAACTAGGCGTAAAAATATTAAAAGCTCGATGGACTTTTGACGTGGGCACACACAAAGTTCATACAGGATGTTTCAGCTGCCCCTACCGACGCCGTTTTATGCAGCCCGCAATGTTATAAAAATGGTTCAAATGGCTCTGAGCACTATGGGACTTAACATCTATGGACCTTGGACCATGGACCTTGCCGTTGGTGGGGAGGCTTGCGTGCCTCAGCGATACAGATAGCCGTACCGTAGGTGTAACCACAACGGAGGGGTATCTGTTGAGAGGCCAGACAAACGTGTGGTTCCTGAAGAGGGGCAGCAGCCTTTTCAGTAGTTGCAAGGGCAACAGTCTGGATGATTGACTGATCTGGCCTTGTAACAATAACCAAAACGGCCTTGCTGTGCTGGTACTGCGAACGGCTGAAAGCAAGGGGAAACTACAGCCGTAATTTTTCCCGAGGGCATGCAGCTTTACTGTATGATTACATGATGATGGCGTCCTCTTGGGTAAAATATTCCGGAGGTAAAATAGTCCCCCATTCGGATCTCCGGGCGGGGACTACTCAAGAGGATGTCGTTATCAGGAGAAAGAAAACTGGCGTTCTACGGATCGGAGCGTGGAATGTCAGATCCCTTAATCGGGCAGGTAGGTTAGAAAATTTAAAAAGGGAAATGGATAGGTTGAAGTTACATATAGTGGGAATTAGTGAAGTTCGGTGGCAGGAGGAACAAGACTTCTGGTCAGGTGACTACAGGGTTATAAACACAAAATCAAATAGGGGTAATGCAGGAGTAGGTTTAATAATGAATAGGACAATAGGAATGCGGGTAAGCTACTACAAACAGCATAGTGAACGCATTATTGTGGCCAAGATAGATACGAAGCCCACGCCTACTACAGTAGTACAAGTTTATATGCCAACTAGCTCTGCAGATGACGAAGAAATTGAAGAAATGTATGATGAAATAAAAGAAATTATTCAGATTGTGAAGGGAGACGAAAATTTAATAGTCATGGGTGACTGGAATTCGAGTGTAGGAAAAGGGAGAGAAGGAAACATAGTAGGTGAATATGGATTGGGGGACAGAAATGAAAGAGGAAGCCGCCTGGTCGAATTTTGCACAGAGCACAACATAATCATAACTAACACTTGGCTTAAGAATCATGAAAGAAGGTTGTATACATGGAAGAACCCTGGAGATACTAAAAGGTATCAGATAGATTATATAATGGTAAGACAGAGATTTAGGAACCAGGTTTTAAATTGTAAGACATTTCCAGGGGCAGATGTGGACTCTGACCACAATCTATTGGTTATGACCTGCAGATTAAAACTGAAGAAACTGCAAAAAGGTGGGAATTTAAGGAGATGGGACCTGGATAAACTAAAAGAACCAGAGGTTGTACAGAGATTCAGGGAGAGCATAAGGGAGCAATTGACAGGAATGGGGGAAATAAATACAGTAGAAGAAGAATGGGTAGCTTTGAGGGATAAAGTAGTGAAGGCAGCAGAGGATCAAGTAGGTAAAAAGACGAGGGCTAGTAGAAATCCTTGGGTAACAGAAGAAATATTGAATTTAATTGCTGAAAGGAGAAAATATAAAAATGCAGTAAGTGAAACAGGCAAAAAGGAATACAAACGTCTCAAAAATGAGATCGACAGGAAGTGCAAAATGGCTAAGCAGGGATGGCTAGAGGACAAATGTAAGGATGTAGAGGCCTATCTCACTAGGGGTAAGATAGATACCGCCTACAGGAAAATTAAAGAGACCTTTGGAGATAAGAGAACGACTTGTATGAATATCAAGAGCTCAGATGGAAACCCAGTTCTAAGCAAAGAAGGGAAAGCAGAAAGGTGGAAGGAGTATATAGAGGGTCTATACAAGGGCGATGTACTTGAGGACAGTATTATGGAAATGGAAGAGGGTGTAGATGAAGATGAATTGGGAGATATGATACTGCGTGAAGAGTTTGACAGAGCACTGAAAGACCTGAGTCGAAACAAGGCCCCCGGAGTAGACAATATTCCATTGGAACTACTGACGGCCGTGGGAGAGCCAGTCCTGACAAAACTCTACCATCTGGTGAGCAAGATGTATGAAACAGGCGAAATACCCTCAGACTTCAAGAAGAATATAATAATTCCAATCCCAAAGAAAGCAGGTGTTGACAGATGTGAAAATTACCGAACTATCAGCTTAATAAGTCACAGCTGCAAAATACTAACACGAATTCTTTACAGACGAATGGAAAAACTAGTAGAATCCAACCTCGGGGAAGATCAGTTTGGATTCCGTAGAAACGCTGGAACACGTGAGGCAATACTGACCTTACGACTTATCTTAGAAGAAAGATTAAGGAAAGGCAAACCTACGTTTCTAGCATTTGTAGACTTAGAGAAAGCTTTTGACAATGTTGACTGGAATTCTCTCTTTCAAATTCTAAAGGTGGCAGGGGTAAAATACAGGGAGCGAAAGGCTATTTACAATTTGTACAGGAACCAGATGGCAGTTATAAGAGTCGAGGGACATGAAAGGGAAGCAGTGGTTGGGAAGGGAGTAAGACAGGGTTGTAGCCTCTCCCCGATGTTGTTCAATCTGTATATTGAGCAAGCAGTAAAGGAAACAAAAGAAAAATTCGGAGTAGGTATTAAAATTCATGGAGAAGAAATAAAAACTTTGAGGTTCGCCGATGACATTGTAATTCTGTCAGAGACAGCAAAGGACTTGGAAGAGCAGTTGAATGGAATGGACAGTGTCTTGAAAGGAGGATATAAGATGAACATCAACAAAAGCAAAACAAGGATAATGGAATGTAGTCTAATTAAGTCGGGTGATGTTGAGGGAATTAGATTAGGAAATGAGGCACTTAAAGTAGTAAAGGAGTTTTGCTATTTGGGGAGCAAAATAACTGATGATGGTCGAAGTAGAGAGGATATAAAATGTAGGCTGGCAATGGCAAGGAAAGCGTTTCTGAAGAAGAGAAATTTGTTAACATCCAGTATAGATTTAAGTGTCAGGAAGTCATTTCTGAAAGTATTCGTATGGAGTGTAGCCATGTATGGAAGTGAAACATGGACGATAAATAGTTTGGACAAGAAGAGAATAGAAGCTTTCGAAATGTGGTGCTACAGAAGAATGCTGAAGATTAGATGGGTAGATCACGTAACTAATGAGGAAGTATTGAATAGGATTGGGGAGAAGAGAAGTTTGTGGCACAACTTGACCAGAAGAAGGGATCGGTTGGTAGGACATGTTCTGAGGCATCAAGGGATCACCAATTTAGTATTGGAGGGCAGCGTGGAGGGTAAAAATCGTAGAGGGAGACCAAGAGATGAATACACTAAGCAGATTCAGAAGGATGTAGGTTGCAGTAGGTACTGGGAGATGAAAAAGCTTGCACAGGATAGAGTAGCATGGAGAGCTGCATCAAACCAGTCTCAGGACTGAAGACCACAACAACAACAACAATCTATGGTCATCAGTCCCCTAGAACTTAGAACTACTTAAACCTAACTAACCTAAGGACATCACACAACACCCAGTCATCACGAGGCAGAGAAAATCCCTGACCCCGCCGGGAATCGAACCCGGGACCCCTGGCGTGGGAAGCGAGAACGCTACCGCACGACCACGGGCTGCGGACGCGCAATGTTATACCTAGCCCTCAAAAACCGTGCGCTAGATTCTCATATTATATCGCTCTCTAAGCGCAAATTGTTAGTCCTATAGAACAAATGAACAAGACCTTTCTGTAGGCAGTTTTTCTTTGAGTCATCGGTCTTTTGACTGGTTTGATGTGGCCCGCCACGAATTCCTTTCTAGTGCCAACATCTTCATTTCAGAGTAGTACTTGCAACCTGTGTCCTCTATTATTTGCTGGCTGTTTTCCAATCTGTGTCTTCCCCTACAGGTTTTGTCCTCTACAGCTCCCTCTAGTACCATGGAAGTTATTTCCTGATGTTGTAATAAACCTCTTACGTTATTTGATTTTCAAACAGCTGAGCAAAACTGAACGTACTCAGACATTTCTCTCTTTACTTATTCAGATCATCAATAAACTGACACACAATATTTTTAGCGCAACGCAATCTGACTTTCAATAATCCCTACAAAAGAATGGCCCTGACTAACAATAACCTATACCTTTCATGAATCACTTAGCTCACAAAAACCTTCGTTACTCGAACTACTGCAATGCAGCGAGCGCCAATACTGTCAGCTAAATAAAAGATTCTAACTACTGAAGGCACTAACTACTGATAGGCATAGTTAGCAAATGAAAGATTTTGATAGAGAACAAATGATCTATTTACCTTAATAATGTTCACAAGTCATCATACATATATATCTATCAATTGATGACATCCATCTTTACAAATTTTATTTTTCTGGCGGACGCAAGTCCAGATCGTCTGCTTATAGTGACCTTTAAAAACTCTGGCATTTCTCTCGCCACATCCACCACTGCTGGCGGCTAACCTCCGGTAACGTGCTGTTCACACCTAACTGCCCAACACCACAATAGCGAATATTCCAACAATGCCAACCAGCCACAGACTGCACACAGCACAGTCAGTGATTTTCATACAGAGCGCCACGTGGCGTTACCAACATAAAAACCTAAACAGTCTACTTACAATGTCTTAATAGATGTCCTATCATACTGTCCCTTCTCCTCGTCAGTGTTTCCCACTTATTCCCTTCCTCTCCAATTCTGCGCAGAACCACCCCATTCCTCACCTCGACACACGGTAAACACGGATTTAGAAAACAAGGTTCTTGTGTAACATAACTAGCTCTTTACACACACGAAGTGTTGAGTGCTATTGACAAGGGATTTCAAGTTGATTCTGTATCTCTATATTTCCAAAAGGCTTTTGACACTGTACCACAAAAGTGGCTTTTAGTGAAATTGCGTGCTTCTGGAATATCGTTTCAGTTATGTGACTGGATTCGTGATTTCCTGTCAGACAGGTAACAGTTCGTTGTAATTGGCGGAAAGTCATCGAGTAAAACATAAAATGATTTCTGGCGTTCCCCAAGGTAATGTTATAGACCCTTTGCTGTAACTTACCTATATAAACGATTTAGGAGAGAATCTGAGTAGCCCTCTTAGGGATTTGCACATGATACCGTCGTTTATCGTCTAGTAAAATCATCAGAAGATCAAAACAAATTGCAAAACGATTTAGATAAGATATCTGTATGGTGCGAAAATTTGCAACGACCCTAAATAATGAAAAGTGTGAGGTCATCCACATGAGTGTTGAAAGGAATCCGTCAAACTTCGGTTACACGATAAATCAGTCAAATCTGCAGGCAGTAAATTCAACTAACTGCCTGGAAATTACAATTACTAACAACTCAAATTGGAAAGAACACATAGAAAATGTTGTGGGGAAGGCAAACAAAAGACTGCATTTTATTAGCAGAACACTTAGAAAATGTAACAGATGTAGTAAAGAGACTGCCTACACAACGCTTGTCCGTCCTCTTTTGAAGTACTGCTGCGCGGTCTGGCATTCTTACCACGTAAGATTAAAGGGGTACATCGAGAAGGTTCAAGAAGGGCAGCACGTTTTGTATTATTGCGAAATAGGAGAGAGAGTGTCACGGATATGATACAACATTTGGAATGGACCTCATTAAAACAAAGGCGTTTTTCGTCGCGGCGAAGTCTTCTCACCAAATTTCAATCACCAATTTTCTCCTACGAATTCGAAAATATTTTGTTGAGGCGTCCTACATAGGGAGGAACGATCGTCATAATAAAATAAGGGATATGAGAGCTCGCACGGAAAGATATAAGTGTTCGTTTCTTCCGCGCGCTGTTCGAGAGTGGAGTAATAGAGAATTACTGTGAAGGTGGTTCCATGAAGCCTCTGCCAGGCAATTCAATGTGATTCGCAGAGTATTCAGGTGGATGTGGATGTAGATGCAGATGTAGAGGTACCTTATCATCCACCTAATTCTCAACATTCGACTGTAGCACTTCATAATAAATGCTTCGATTCTCTTCTGTTCCGTTTTTTCCACAGGCAATGTTTCACTACCATACAATGCTGTGTTCCAAACGTACATTCTCAGAAATTTCTTCCTCAAATTAAGTCCTATATTTGATACTAATAGACTTCTATTGGTTAGGACTGTCCTTTTTGCCAGTGCTAGTATGCTTTTGATGTCCTCCTTGCACCTTCCGTCATTAGTAGGCAATTTAATGTAGCTAAATTTTTTATGGGATACATTTTCTCTGAAGGCCACGGTTTTCGAGTTATTCAAGAAAAACGTACAAGAGTGACCTTCAAACGCACCCCAACTCCCACACTCAGCCACCACCGGTCAGGATTTCTAGTGTGTTGTGCATAGGACTCTCACCTTCCACTGTACAAAAATTTGCGACTGCATGAATCATTTCCCACATTCGACGCTTTTTAGTCTTCATTGGCTGGTCTTATTACGTCAACGGCTTAGAAGATCACTTATAAATTGTAAAATTGACGTTTGTATAAATTTTATCCTACAATTTTGTGAATTTTAACCCCATAAAATAAACAATTTCATCGTTGTATTCGTCAGACCTTCTGAGTACGAAACTAGTTAAGTTTAGCTCGAAATGTCAACCTAATTGCTTTTAGTGTCACGTTTACAAATCGTTTTTCTTTCATTATCCCCACGGGCACTTTTAAATTAATAATGTAATCGAAATATTCGACTATGCTGGTGGCGTAAGAGCCCAATCAGTAAAGACCAAACAAGGTCCAATATCGTGAACAGTTCGTGCAGTCGGAAATTTTTGTACGGTGGTAGGAGGAGGTGCCACGAACGACATACTAGAAATCCTGACTAATGAGGTGTAGCGTCCCCATAGATACTTTTGACAACTAAATATAAAATACACGAACTATATGGATTTTTGTTAGAAGTGAAATATGTGAAGTCTGTAATTATGTACATTTAGTAAATATCTCGTTTGTGATTGCTAAAGACTATGACATGATGTGTATAGAAGATGCTAGCATGTTATCGCTGGCTGGTGTCATTTAATATATATAATTGTGCGATAAGATTATCTCTGGAGGTTCAGTATCCCAGTAAAACATTAAGCTACGTTAACTTTCTTACAAAAGGCCCTGTTCATTTTTTTTCTGTTGGAGTAAGTTAGTGCGTAGCAAGCGAAAGAATATGATGTCGCGCGTGGTTCTTGAATGCCAGATATAACACCACTGGCTGCAGAAAACGACATCGGAATGGTCGGCTGAATCGCCCTGTATGCCCTCAAACAGTTTTTCCAATATGTGAATAACAGCAATTATTCCACAAGGAATGGATGGTCGTATCAATACACCCACGACATAAGAAATGCGTGACAATAAGACGTCAATAAGTGCAGAACGTGTCTCCTGTGAGTTTTCGATATTTTTTTTCAAAACTTCTACTGAACAGGGCTGAAAAAAATCTGTAGATAGACAACTAAATGAGACGGGTTTAGAACAGGCAGATCCACCGTAGAACAGGGATTAAATCTGTTGTTGTGGTCTTCAGTCCAGAGACTGGTTTGATGCAGCTCTCCACGCTACTCTATCCTGTGCAAGGTTCTTCATCTCCCGGTACCTACTGCAGCCTACATCCTACTGAATCTGTTTAGTGTATTCATCTCTTGGTCTCCCTCTACAATTTTTACCCTCCACGCTGCCCTCCAATGCTAAATTTGTGATCCCTTGATGCCTCAGAACATATCCTACCAACCGGTCCCTTCTTCTTGTCAAGTTGTGCCACAAACTCCTCTTCTCCCCAATTCTATTCAATATCTCCTCATTAGTTATGTGATCTACCCATCTAATCTTCAGCATTCTTCTGTAGCACCACATTTAGAAAGCTTCTATTCTCTTCTAATCCAAACTATTTATCGTCCATGTTTCACTTCCATACATAGCTACACTCCATACAAATGCTTTCAGAAACGACTTCCTGAAACTTAAATCTGTACTCGATGTTAACAAATTTCTCATGTTCAGAAACGCTTTCCTTGCCATTGCCAGTCTACATTTTATATCTTCTCTACTTCGACCATCATCAGTTATTTTGCTCTCCAAATAACAAAACTCATTTACTACTTTAAGCGTCTCATTTCCTAATCTAATTCCCGCAGCATCACGCGACTTAATTCGACTACATTCTATTATCCTCGTTTTGATTTTGTTGACGTTCATCTTACATCCTCCTTTCAAGACAGTGTCCATTCCGTTCAGCTACTCTTCCAGGTCCTTTGCTATCTCTGACAGAATTACAATGTTATCGGTGAACCTCAAAGTTTTTATTTCTTCTCCATGGATTTTAATTCCTACTCCAAATTTTTCTTTTATTTCCTTTACTGCTTGCTCAATATACAGATTGAATAACATCGGGGATGGACTACAACCCTGTCTCACTCCCTTCCTAACCACTGCTTCCCTTTCATGTCCCTCGACCCGTATAACTGCCATCTGGTTTCTGTACAAATTGTAAATAGCCTTTCGCTCCCTGTATTTTACCCCTGCCATCTTCAGAATTTGAAAGAGAGTATTTCCGTCAACATTGTCAAAAGCTTTCTCCAAGTCTACAAATGCTAGAAACGTAGGTTTGCCTTTTCTTTGTCTAGCTTCTAAGATAAGTGGTTGGAGGAGATTAGTGTTTAACGTCCCGTCGACAACGAGGTCATTAGAGACGGAGCGCAAGCTCGGGTTAGGGAAGGATGGGGAAGGAAATCGGCCGTGCCCTTTCAAAGGAACCATCCCGGCATTTGCCTGAAGCGATTTAGGGAAATCACGGAAAACCTAAATCAGGATGGTCGGAGACGGGATTGAACCGTCGTCCTCCCGAATGCGAGTCCAGTGATAAGTGGTAGGGTCAGTATTGCCTCACGTGTTCCATATTTCTACGGAACCCAAACTGATCTTCCCCGCGGTCGGCATCTACCAGTTTTTCCGTTCGTCTGTAAAGAATTCACGTTAGTATTCTGCATCCGTGGCTTATTAAACTGATAGTTCGGTAATTTTCAGCACTTGCTTTCTTTGGAGTTGGAATTATTATATTCTTCTTGAAGTCTCAGGGTATTTCACCTGTCTCATACATCTTGCTCACTATATGGTAGAGTTTTGTTAGGCCTGGTTCTCCCAAGGCTGCCAGTAGTTCTAATGGAATGTTGTCTACTCCCGGGGCCTTGTTTCGACGCAGATCTTTCAGTGCTCTGTCAAACTCTTCACGAAGTACCATATCTCCTATTTCATCTTCATCTACATTCTCTTCCATTTCTATAATATTGTCCTCAAGAACATCGCCCTTGTATGGACCCTCTATATACTCCTTCCACCTTTCTCCTTTCCCTTCTTTGCTTAGAACTGGGTTTCCACCTGAGCTCTTGATATTCATGGAAGTGGTTCTCTTTTGTCCAAAGGTCTCTTTAATTTTCTGTAGGCAGTATCTATCTTACCCCTAGTGATATGCGCCTCTACATCCTTACGTTTGTCCTCTACCCCTCCCTGCTTAGCCATTTTGCACTTCCTGTCTATCTCATTTTTGAGACGTTTGTATTCCTTTTTGCCTGCTTCATTTACTGCAATTTTATATTTTCTCCTTTCATCAATTAAATCCAATATCTCTTCTATTACCCAAGGAATTCTATCAGTCCTCGTCTTTTTACCTATTTGATCCTCTGCTACCTTCACTATTTCGTTCCTCAAAGCTACCCATTCTTCTTAAGTCTTCTACTGTATTTCTTTCCTCCATTCTTGTCAATCGTTCCCTAATGCTCTGCCTGAAGCTCTCTAGAACCTCTGGTTCTTTCAGTTTATCCAGGTCCCATCTTCTCAAACTCCCACCTTTTTGCAGTTTCTTCAGTTTTAATCTACAGTTCATAACCAATAGATTGTGGTCAGAGTCCATATCTGCCCCCGGAAATGTCTTACAGTTTAAAACCTTGTGCCTGAATCTCTGTCTTACCATTACATAATCTATCTGAGACCTTCTTGTATCTCCAGGCTTGTTCCATGTATACAACCTTCTTTTATGATTCTTGAACCAAGTGTTAACTGTGATTAAATCTATAATCTGTCAAAGACCACTGAACGAACACCTACCCTTAAATTTTGTTGTCAGGTTGTGGCCGTTCTTTGTGGTAATAGTAGACTACTTTTGTGCTGTCTTGACTGTCAGAGATTGTGGGTCAGTAATTATTCGCAAAAAAATGAAGTTTTAATAACCAAATTTTTAAATCGGAAGCATTAAACAATGTCTCCTAGTCCCATATAGATTCCTAATCCTATACAGATTCAAAATTTTTAAGGCTGACCTTAGTTTCATTTTTTGCTGACGCTTCGCCGGCACCAGTGGCTGGCATTGCCAAAGCTTCTCTCTATTGCTGCGGGTGGACTGGAGCCGAGCTCGCGGCCACAGATTGTAGTATCTGGCACGCCAACGCTCAACGGCTTTTCCGCGGTCATTACCGCTGAGGTTCTCCCCTTGCTATCTGCAACATTCGTTCGCTCCAGCACCGGAATCCAGGAACTGCTCACCTTGTGTCCTTCATCTTTCTTGTTGAGCGCCATTGCAGGTTGGGGTAGGTAGAGAAGTCGGCCGTGACGGATCATGCACTGTGTCAGACCGACTACATAATAAAACTCGCTCACAGGGAAGTTCTTGCTGTAGAGAAGGGCTGTCACATCCGATTGTTCAAGGAAGCTACAGAAATACACAAACATGACAACAGCTTGAACAAAAAAGATGAAAACCTCAAGCTGAACGGATCCTGGATTCCCGCGCTGCAGCGAACGACCATTGCAATGACTAGGCGAAAGCCGTTGGGCGTTAGCGCGCGCGAGCCAGGTACGTACAGGGTGTTGAAGAAAATTGGTGTCTAATACTCTGAGAGGTGGTAGTACTCATCGAAACAAGAAGGATAAGTCCAATAAACATGGGTACGGAAACGCATACTTTCCGAGATAAACATCTGTTTATAGGAAGGGATGTACGACTTTTGGTTGCGGTTATTAGCACAGTCGTTGCATTGGCGCTCCGTCAAACGTGTCAGCACGGTATTATGAAGTCTTACTCACAGTACTCTACTAGCATTAGTGTTTGTGTGCCATACTGTGTAGTACTGTCAACCCTGGGTACATATCATGGTGTTCTACTTTCCTCCAAGCGCTGATTCACTTATGGGTCTACCTCATTGCGCTGTTTGTACGTGCAGGTGATGTAGTAAATTTACATTTTCTCTCTTCCACCACTTGTTAGCAATGGGAGCCTACTTATCGACAAGTGAAATGACGAATAAGAGATTCTACTTTGGCTTAGCAAATGGACGTAGCCTGTGAGCCCGTGCGCTCTACGCTGAAAAATATCTGAGTGCCCTCTGGTAAGCTGTTCGGTAGACTTTTCCAGTGTCTGAGGGACACAGGTACCCTCGCACCTCGGAAGACTGACAGTGGAAGGACCCGCACAGTCCGAGCACCTGACATGGAGGAGGGTGTGCTAAGTTCGGTGGAAGAAACCCCTGGGACTAGTGTGGGTCGATTAGCAGTAGCAGGAGTGTCTCACTGTCTTATCTGAGGAATTCTTCATGTACAGTTGCTTTACCCATATCATCTACAGTGCGCCCAGGCCCTAAGCCCACAGGATCATCGTGGCAGAAGGCAGTTCTCTCAATGGCTGTTGCAGAAGTGTGCCGCAGATCCACTGTTCGCATCCAGCATTTTGTTTACCGATGGGGCAGGGTTCACCAAAGGACATCGCACACATCCATGCCCGAGGCAGGATTCGAACCTGCGACCTTAGCGGTCGCGCGGTTCCGACTGAAGCGCCTAGAACCGCTCGGCCACACCGGCCGGCCAGAGATGATGTTGTTAATTTCCGTAACCAACATGTATGGCAGATGTAAATTCCTAAGCAATTCAGGAAAGAAGTCATCAAGACCGGTAGTCAATCAGCATATGGGCAGGCGAACTGGGCGACAGATTAATGGGGCCTACATACTCTCACAAAAGTTAACTGGGGCGCATTATCGGACTTTCTTAATAATCTGTTGCCTTCCTTGCTGGAGGCTGTGCCATTGCAACAACGAATAAAAATGTGGTTCATGCATGAAGGCGCACCAACAGACTTTCATCACAATTAAAGCTGAAACAAATGAGCCCTCGGTCACAATTTTTAGTCTTATTAACCAGGTTTCAACACTTCTAAGAGTGCCTTCATCAGAATTTAAATGTTTAAAGTGGCCTGTAACATAATTACAAATTTATGGGAAAAGAAAAACCTTTATATAAAAGTGTAAGTACTGACTAACAATACAAGACAGTGACAATAGTTACACGTCACACATAAAATAAAGAACAGGTTAGAAGGGCTTAAGTCACAAATTTTTGTTAAAAGGAATGCATGAAGGCGAACCACTGTGGGCTGCTCATATCTGTAAAGCCACAAGTAGCGCGTACACTTGAAGCAGACATTTCAGGACCGCTGGATTGTTCGGGGGGAGGACACTAAGGATCGCGTCTTCATTGCGTGCCAGCAACTAAAAGAACAATTGAGTGTACTTCAAATGGTGCGTCATTCCATACGCCGGAGGGCAGAGAGGTGCATTGTCATGAATGGACGTCACGTTGAACACCTCATGTAAATACTTGTTTATCGCAGAAAGTATGCGTTTCCGGACCCAAATTAATGGACTTACTTAAGAAAGTATGAATTTCCGAACCCATGTTTTTGGACTACTACCTCTTAAAGTATTCGACACTTTTTTTTTTGAACACCCTATATAATCTGCGGCTGCGAGCTCGACTCCAGTCCACCACCAGCAATGGAGGGTGAAGCTCTGACAGTGTCAGCCACTCGTGCTGGCGAAAACTCAGAAATCTGTCAAACAAACGTCGTCCGAAAAACACATAGAGGAAATAAACTGCTGTTATACGCAGACATGATTTAAATTTCAAGATCCTTAAACTTGTCTTACAACGTTTTCTTGTTAGGTGACCCATTAAAATTAAATATAACCTGTTGTGTGCCTAATTGGTTAACTTCACTGCGTCGAAGTCGTCCTGATGCACAGTGGCCACGAATAATGGAAAATGGAAATGAGCGTTTGGCGTCATTGGCCGGGAGGCCCTGTACGGGGCAGGTCAGGCCGCCTTCGTGTAGGTCTTATTACATTCGACGCCACATTGGGCGATGAAATGAAGATGAAGACAACACAACACCCAGTCCCTGAGCGGAGAAAATCCCCGACCCAGCCTGAAATCGAACCCGGGCACGTAGGACGGCAATCCGTCACGCTGACCACTCAGCTATCGGGGCAGACGCCAAGTATAATGATAATTTACGTATTATTTTGCGTCACCAACGGGCATTATACTCGCACGTCTTGTATTACTATTCTCACTCCGTCTTCAGGCCACAAGTGGCCTACCGGGACCATCCGACCGCCGTGTCATCCTCAGAGGAGGATCTACATCTACATCTACATCTACATTGATACTCCGCAAGCCACCCAACGGTGTGTGGCGGAGGGCACTTTACGTGCCACTGTCATTACCTCCCTTTCCTGTTCCAGTCGCGTATGGTTCGCGGGAAGAACGACTGTCTGAAAGCCTCCGTGCGCGCTCTAATCTCTCTAATTTTACATTCGTGATCTCCTCGGGAGGTATAAGTAGGGGGAAGCAATATATTCGATACCTCATCCAGAAACGCACCCTCTCGAAACCTGGCGAGCAAGCTACACCGCGATGCAGAGCGCCTCTCTTGCAGAGTCTGCCACTTGAGTTTATTAAACATCTCCGTAACGCTATCACGGTTACCAAATAACCCGGTGACGAAACGCGCCGCTCTTCTTTGGATCTTTTCTATCTCCTCCGTCAACCCGACCTGGTACGGATCCCACACTGATGAGCAATACTCAAGTATAGGTCGAACGAGTGTTTTGTAAGCCACCTCCTTTGTTGAGGGACTACATTTTCTAAGCACTCTCCCAATGAATCTCAACCTGGTACCCGCCTTACCAACAATTAATTTTATATGATCATTCCACTTCAAATCGTTCCGTACGCATACTCCCAGATATTTTACAGAAGTAAGTGCTACCAGTGTTTGTTCCGCTATCATATAATCATACAATAAAGGATCCTTCTTTCTATGTATTCGCAATACATTACATTTGTCTATGTTAAGGGTCAGTTGCCACTCCCTGCACCAAGTGCCTATCCGCTGCAGGTCTTCCTGTATTTCGCTACAATTTTCTAATGCAGCAACTTCTCTGTATACTACAGCATCATCCGCGAAAAGCCGCATGGAACTTCCGACACTATCTACTAAGTCATTTATATATATTGTGAAAAGCAATGGTCCCATAACACTCCCCTGTGGCACGCCAGAGGTTACTTTAACGTCTGTAGACGTCTCTCCATTGATAACAACATGCTGTGTTCTGTTTGCTAAAAACTCTTCAATCCAGCCACACAGCTGGTCTGATATTCCGTAGGCTCTTACTTTGTTTAGCAGGCGACAGTGCGGAACTGTATCGAACGCCTTCCGGAAGTCAAGAAAAATAGCATCTATCTGGGAGCCTGTATCTAATATTTTCTGGGTCTCATGAACAAATAAGGCGAGTTGGGTCTCACACGATCGCTGTTTCCGGAATCCATGTTGATTCCTACATAGTAGATTCTGGGTTTCCAGAAATGACATGATACGCGAGCAAAAAACATGTTCTAAAATTCTACAAGAGATCGACGTAAGAGATATAGGTCTATAGTTTTGCGCATCTGCTCGACGACCCTTCTTGAAGACTGGAACTATCTGTGCTCTTTTCCAATCATTTGGAACCCTCCGTTCCTCTAGAGACTTGCGGTACACGGCTGTTAGAAGGGGGGCAAGTTCTTTCGCGTACTCTGTGTAGAATCGAATTGGTATCCCGTCAGGTCCAGTGGACTTTCCCCTATTGAGTGATTCCAGTTGCTTTTCTATTCCTTGGACACTTATTTCGATGTCAGCCATTTTTTCGTTTGTGCGAGGATTTAGAGAAGGAACTGCAGTGCGGTCTTCCTCTGTGAAACGGCTTTGGAAAAAGGTGTTTAGTATTTCAGCTTTACGCGTGTCATCCTCTGTTTCAATGCCATCATCATCCCGTAGTGTCTGGATATGCTGTTTCGAGCCACTTACTGATTTAACGTAAGACCAGAACTTCCTAGGATTTTCTGTCAAGTCGGTACATAGAATTTTACTTTCGACGCGGATAGGAGGGGCGTGGGGTCAGCACACCGCTCTCCTGGTCGTTATGATGGTATTCTTGACCGAAGCCGCTACTATCCGGTTGAGTAGCTCCTCAATTGGCATAACGAGGCTGAGTGCACCCCAAAAAATGGCAACAGCGCATGGCGGCTGGATGGTCACCCATCCAAGTGCCGGCCACGCCCAACAGTGCTTAACTTCGGTGATCTCAAGGGAACCGGTTTGTATTACTACGGGGTAGTGTTAATAACGAATAACGAGGCAGAGTTGAGTCCACTTCCCCTAGAAATACAAGATGGTCGTGGACTGGCAATAATTCACAATATAGTCATCAGACTAATAACATTCAAAATGTGGGGTGTATGCAACAGATAATAATAAGAAGGTGAACTATTCATGCATCAATTAACAGGCAGTGTAAGGGGTGAAATATTCATACATCAGTTGTGTACTGCACGTGCCGCACCTATTTCGTTTTAAATTCACAATCACAAATTTTCAAGACAAATTCTGTATGGGGTTAGGAATCTATAAGGACTAGGAGAAATTATTTTGTACCTTTTAACCGGATTTAAAAACATGAATATAAAAGAAATTCAATTTTATTCAAACAATTATTTTCTCCCTTTTAGTGTTGTGTGTGTGAAATTTTTCAGTCGATTTCAAACATCGTGATGAGATTACGACAGAGACATGTGGTAAATTTCAGGTTTGTTTCAGTTTCTCTTCACCTGTCTGAACCAGTATATTGATTCCTCCTACGTATATCTCGCAAAAAGAGCGTAACGGTAAAAATGAGAGAGATTCTAGCTCAGACGGAAGATTAGCAGCAATCGTCCTTTCCGTCTACCATTCGTGACTGGAACAAGGAAAGGGGCAAATGGTAGTGGTAGACAAAGTACACTCCTATACACACCAGACAAGAAAGTGAGTTACTATTGCATTGTCATCCGGTCCCGAGCTCTTTAAAGTTTAAAATCTGTAGCTCATCAGGAAGTTAGTTTAAAATAAGAGCAAAATTTGTACAGAACAGAGAGATGGACAAGAAAGCGACACAAAAAGTCACAAAAAAAGTACGTGAGTCGGACTCCATCACTACAGTACAAGATACAATTTATCATGCAAAAGAGTCGTTAGGCCCATTTTTCTCTTGTATTCCGCGAAATTTCGATTTTGCCGTGTGCAGCTAAAGTCAGCCCAAAGAAATACTGCTGGTCACATCTTTTCATACGACACCCAGTCTCAACGGAAAGTGTGGGCTTGTTTTCCGTTACAGACAATATGATTTTTAAGACGTGGTTTTACGTGCTCACTCGATAGAGAGGTCCTAGATTAGCCGACTGCGATGTTTGTTTTATCTGTATGTAGTAACAGGACAAAACATGAAGAGTAATCAGTAGCAACAGCACCGTCGTGGCCAGAGCTGACTGCTACCGTCGCGCAGAAGCACTGCTGAACAGTAGTTGCTGAAGTGTTGGTTAGTTTCCGAGTTTTAGTGTCCTTGTTAACACATATAGATGAAATACATATCGCAGTAGACTAATCTGGGACCTCTCTATCGAGTCATCACGTAAAACCCAGTCTTACAAATCATTTTGTTTGTAATGGAAAACAAGCAGACGCTTTCCGTTGAGACTGGTTGATTGGTTGATTGGGGGGTAGCGACCAGGGGGAGAGGTCATCGGTCCAGTCGGATTAGGGAATGTTGGGGAAAGAAGTCGGCCGATTTCGGCATTTGCCTGAAGTGATTTAGGGAAATCACGATAAACCTAAATCAGGGTGGCCGGAAGCGGGTTTGAACCGTCGTTCTCCCGAATGCGAGTCCAGTGTGCTACCACGGCGTCACCTAGCTCGGTCCGTTGAAACTGGGTGTCGCATGAAAGACATGGTGAGCAATATTTGTTTGGTGTGATTCCATCTATAAAATGTAAAAACAAAATTGCAAATATCTAGCAAAACACCAAGGGAAAAGCGCCTGATGACTCTTAGGGTGGACACCCGATGCATTAATTTTCACAGCTTTTTTGCAATTTTCCACTTGACCGTCACAAGGAATATTCTTCCTGAATACGTATCATGGTACCTAACAAAGAAGTGTGAAGGTATTCTTAGTTTATTGACCTCCGGAAGGCATGAAGTTTCGGCGGAACTGGTGCTCCTGGTTATGATTCCTTACGAGCGTCGTATGGTATGCCAGAGGTTTTGAGAAGAGACTTGGTCCCTCTCTACATTTTTTGATGGGCTCTGTGTCAATGATCTGGTAAGGATTATCATATGGCGTGCATTGTATTTTGTCATAGTAATACTGGAGTTCTAGGACTACCGTCCTGTTGACTGTCGGCAGGTGAAATAATAATATCGAAATCTTCTCTCAGTTCACGAATACCGTGAATTAGACACAGGGCTGGGAAATAGTGGTTTGTTTCGGACACCAGTGTAAAAAAAACCCTCACCGATCGGCAGTCAGTTCCCTGTGCAATTGCACGCCAGAAGATGCTTGTATTGTCGCTTTCTGAACTATTGCACCCGTTGCACACAGATCTCCGACCGTGCACCTGAGATTTATTTCTTGATCAACAACACCGAAAAAAGAACTAAAGACTGAACTGCAACTATCCTCCCACTAAACCATGTGTGCCCTTTGCATTATCCATGGCTATATCTATGTGCTCATTCGATTGTTAATCGCTCCGGACAGATATTCTTGCATATTTCGCGATTGTGACAGATATTAGAGATTCATGACGATTAATGAGTCAAATGATATCGTATCAGAATCTTCCTGGGAGGTTAAAACTGTGTGACGGACCGGGGCTAGGACTTGGAACGTTTGCTGTTCACTGGCAAGTGCTCTTCCGACTGAGGTATCCAAACACGATTGACAACCCACTCTCACAGTCTCACTTCCGTCAGTACCTAGGCCGTGACATTTCTCTGCAGTATCCATTTTTCGAGGAGAGCTAGTTCCACAAGGTATGCAGGTGAACTTCTGTGAAGTTTGGAAAGCAGGAGAAAGATGGTGGCAGAAATGAAGCTGTGAGGGAGACTCTTGAGTCGTGCTTGGATATATCGTTTGGTACAGCACTTGCCAGCGAAAGACGAACGTTGGCCGTTCGAGTCCTGTGTCAACATACAATTTTAATTTGTCAGCAAGTTTCAAACCATTGCACACTCCCTAGCAGACTAAAAATTCACTCTGGATATCGGATTATTTCGTCTATTTTTAGCTCTTTACCATTTCATTTAGTTTTGTTTCATTAAATCAACCACTCTTTTCACCGAGTATTTATAATCTTTGAAATATTTTAGCAAGCAAGGAGCTGGAAGTGGTAAGGTACGAGTCCACAAAGACGTAAAACTTCACCTTGAAAAGACTTATTCACGTAGGAAGTTGTGAAATTTAACAATGTCAAATGAATGTAAGAAAAAGACTAATAAATATTTAATATTTAAAATGTCAGAAAGTCTCAGTTGAGGTTTGACAGCATGACCTTGCGTAGAGCTTCTAACTCACTATAACTTCAACAAAGCACAGATGAATTTACGCACTACTAGAACACATAGATAAGATTTCAGTTAGTACATGTTAAAACACACACACACACACACACACACACACACACACACACACCCACACACAAGCGTCACTAGACATTTAGTCAACACGCTAGTTAACACCTATATGACAGCAGATCAGAACAATCAGTGAACAGCTATAACCAATTTGAAATATACTCTAAAAGTAAACGAGAGAAATATTATCTAAACTCTTTAAGCAGAACGCAGATAACTCAGGCTAGTTCCGAAAAAGAACGTAGAAATAAAATTGAACTTACAGTAACCGTAAATTATAGAAAACCAGTACAAATAATATTGATACCTACCAACAGTCCTGCAACCCAATGAATAACTTCACTTGTGCAAGTTAACCAAATGGAAACTGGTAAACTTTTCAGGTAAGACGGGGATTAATTCAAACCTAGGCACTTAGTATAAGCAACCACAGGCACCACAGATAGCTCCGAATAACTCTACATAGTCTACACTCTAATGACTCGCCAGGTTGGCCGAGAGCGCTGATGTGCTGCTTCCTGGAATCGGGTGGCGCGCTGGCCTCTGATCGAATCTGCCCGGCGGATTAACGACAAGGACTGGCGTGCTGGCCAGCTTGGATGTGGCTTTTAGGCGGTTTTCCACATCCCAATAGGTGAATACCGGGCTGGTCCCCACATCCCGCCTCAGTTACAAGCTCGCAGATACTTGAAACACATTCACACCCTTTCATGGTTTACACTAGACACAGACAGCTGGGGTATGGGGGGTATGGGGTGGCGCCAGGAAGGGCATCCGGCCACCACGTAAAAATTAACCTTGCCAAATCCGTACTTAATCCCGCCGACCCTGCGCGAGATGCGGGCCACAGGCAGTCGCAAAAGAAGAAGAAGAAGTCCACACTCTAAGGTGCTTACCAACCAAGTGCAAGGAGCGCCTAGATTACAGCTCAGTAATCCCCTTTGCCTTTGAATTCCGTGACACCAAATAGCAAAAGTTCCCAAGCCGCCTGCCACCAATAGAACGTCCTTTGTGAGCTTGTAAATTGATACAGTCACGAACACACACCGGAAAAACGTGAGTTTCAGCTTATAGCGTCCACGTCGCAAATAACAGACAGCATCTGTTCTTTAATGGCTGTCATGTGGTAAACCACAGAGAGACAGATCTTGCGCATCGCCGTTAAGTCGGCACATTGCGCATGCCCTCTCGCGGGATGCCAAGGAGGCGGTTGCTTAGCCACACAGGCAAAGAATTATACCCTGCTTTCGAGTTCATATCGAACTGCGCACGGGTCAATCTTCAAGTCTCACTGTATTTCGTAACGGTTTCTTCCATGCACTTAACAGCATCGCCTACAAACAACCTCTACAGCGTCCACATTCCAAGACCTTGAATAATCCATCAAAAACTGCACGCATAGTCTGAAAACCACTCTGAAGTGCATATATGTAGGCTCCTGAAGGTTATTTTAGTAGGCTTTCTCGGAATAGTTTACGTCTATTTTCCAGATTCTGCCAGCACAGTTTCTTCAATATCTTCGTGACACTCTCCCACGGGTCGAACAAACCTGTGACCATTCTGTGCTGCCCTTCTCTGTCCAGGTTCAATATCCTCTGTCAGTCCTATTTGGTACGGGTCCCACACACTTGAGCAATATTCTAGGATGGGTCGCGTGGGTGATCTGTAAGTATTCTCATTTGTAGATAGATTGCATTTCTCCAGTATACCACCAATAAACCGAAATCTGTTACCTGCTTCGCCCACGACTTGGCCTCTGTGACAGTTCCACTTCATGTCCCTTATAGACATACAACTGTGACTCACTGATATTGTATTCATACGATACAATGTTATTTCGTTTTATGAAGTGCACAATTTTACATTTCTGAACATTTAAAGAAAGTTGCCAATCTTAGCATCACTTTGAAATCTTATCAAGGCCCGACTCATGTTTGTAAAGCTTCGAGTGGAGTCGCAGAGACCTTAAATGAATACAGAGAAGTAACTGGAGCCAACGGCCCCACGTATCACGCTGTCAGACGAAATCGCACCCCAGACCATAACTACAGTTGTAGGTCCAGTATGTGTAGTATGCAGACACTTGGTTGCAGGCTCTCAACTGGCCTCCTCCTACTCAACACATAGCCATCGCTAGCACAGAGGCAGAATCAGCTTTCAATCAGAAAACAAAACACAACCCCACTGTGCCCTCCAGTGAGCTGTCGCTTGACGCCACTGAAGTCGCAAAAGGCGATGGTTTGGGCTCAGTGGAATGCACGCTACATGGCTTTTGGCTCGGAGGTTTCCTTGACGAAACCGATTTGTAACAGTTCATTGTGTCACTGTCGTGCCAACTGCGGCTCAAATTGCTGCTGCAGATGCAGCCAGAGCCATACCCCGAACACGACGGTCTTTTCTCTCGCGAGTGCCAAGTGGTCGTTCGGCGCCAGGTCTTCTTGCGAGCGTGAATTTTCATGATCACCGCTGCAAGCAGTCGTGTACAGTGGCTACATTCCCGCCAAGTCTTCCTGCAGTATCCCAGAAGGAACATCCACCTTCTCGTAACGCTATTACACGACCTCGTTCAAACTCAGTGAGGTGCTGATAATGGTGTCTTTGGCGCCTTAAAGGCATTCTTGACTACATCAATCCATCATTGCAATCTCAAAGGTAACTGACGCTCACGAGCGTTACAGCGTGTACACTCCTGGAAATGGAAAAAAGAACACATTGACACCGGTGTGTCAGACCCACCATACTTGCTCCGGACACTGCGAGAGGGCTGTACAAGCAATGATCACACGCACGGCACAGCGGACACACCAGGAACCGCGGTGTTGGCCGTCGAATGGCGCTAGCTGCGCAGCATTTGTGCACCGCCGCCGTCAGTGTCAGCCAGTTTGCCGTGGCATACGGAGCTCCATCGCAGTCTTTAACACTGGTAGCATGCCGCGACAGCGTGGACGTGAACCGTATGTGCAGTTGACGGACTTTGAGCGAGGGCGTATAGTGGGCATGCGGGAGGCCGGGTGGACGTACCGCCGAATTGCTCAACACGTGGGGCGTGAGGTCTCCACAGTACATCGATGTTGTCGCCAGTGGTCGGCGGAAGGTGCACGTGCCCGTCGACCTGGGACCGGACCGCAGCGACGCACGGATGCACGCCAAGACCGTAGGATCCTACGCAGTGCCGTAGGGGACCGCACCGCCACTTCCCAGCAAATTAGGGCACTGTTGCTCCTGGGGTATCGGCGAGGACCATTCGCAACCGTCTCCATGAAGCTGGGCTACGGTCCCGCACACCGTTAGGCCGTCTTCCGCTCACGCCCCAACATCGTGCAGCCCGCCTCCAGTGGTGTCGCGACAGGCGTGAATGGAGGGACGAATGGAGACGTGTCGTCTTCAGCGATGAGAGTCGCTTCTGCCTTGGTGCCAATGATGGTCGTATGCGTGTTTGGCGCCGTGCAGGTGAGCGCCACAATCAGGACTGCATACGACCGAGCCACACAGGGCACATTGTGCATGCTCTGTTGCCTGTGTCTATGTGCCTGTGGTTCTGTCAGTGTGATCATGTGATGTATCTGACCCCAGGAATGTGTCAATAAAGTTTCCCTTTCCTGGGACAATGAATTCACGGTGTTCTTATTTCAATTTCCAGGAGTATATTTAAACGAAACCTGATTTGCATCCTCATAGTGGCGTTGCTAGCGCCACTCTTACACATTGGCGCGAAATTGGAATAGACATTGTCTTTCAGATGTAGAAACACGCCTATCAACTTTCGTGTATGTCACACAACTCTTTCTTGGTGCTGCAGCTTAGTGTTTAACGTCCTGTCAGTAGTTATGCAGTGCGGGTTCTGGATACAGGATTGGCGGAGGCAGTGTGAAACATGGCGAGAGCATTTAATACAAACTGTATTCTGGGTAATTGCCGTTTATCATGGTTTGATCCGTATTCTCCAGAGTGAGTTATCTCTTGCGATGGACGCAGCTCTGCCAGCTATTTTCTGCTACCTGCAGTGTACCATATTTTGGGCGACTTCTTGACAGTTGGTGTCTAGTGAAAGAGACATATTCTACTTCTCACTTGCTCCGTCTCCACTGTGTGCCTGGGATGTTTTCGACAGTTGCTGGTGACCACAGTGTGTTGTGTGCTGCACCCCACAGATACCGGCATCCTCAGTGGTAAGTCCCCGGTCTGTACCTGCAGGTGTAGGTGGGACGCGTCCGGTGCTAGCCAGAGCTAGAGTTATTTGATCCAGCCGAGCCTAGCTAGAGAGTGGTGTGGTGATGACATTCTGCACAGGCTACCAAATCGCAATTTTTTCAGTTTGTTTTAAACAAAGTCGATTTCTCTATCCATTTCTAGTGACATCACACACTAATAATGCATAGGGTAAGTTCCTTATAATTTAGATAGTTAAAGAGCTTACAAAATTTTCCTATGACATCATAAAATTATAATGACTCAGCCACATCATATTATATTTTCAAAGCGTCTTACATCAAAAGTTTGTTAACATTTGTTGAGGTTTCCAGAATACGTCGTGACATCATTATATTACCGTATTTCCGTCTATAGAACAATATGCTCGTATTAACACAGAACAACGTGCTCGTTTTGACATATGCAGTGTCACACAGACACTAGTAATGTTGGAATGCTGTAGGTTTGGTTTGTAGCTAGAGTTTTTTTCTTTAAAAATCATGTTGTGGAACTTGTTTAACGTTTTTAAAGGCTCAGCAACAACATATAGGTTGCTGATAAAGCATTGGAGAGTATGTTTAATATGGAATATTGGTCGAATTTATTAAACATTTAATTCATCGCCAATAGTGCGTTCGTTGTTAAATAATGCATTGTGAAAGTTGTTTAACTTGAGGTATTGATGTAATTTGTTGAATGATATGCTATGGTAATTGTTTAACATCATATTTACATATGTCTTAGGATACAAAGTAGGTATTTGGAAAATCGGCAAAATTGTGAAGAATTGTCTAAAATTGTAAAATAGCAATTAGTTACGAAAGGAAGAGGTCACTTGTACTTACAGGTCTTCTTATTCTGCCTGAAGGTGGTGGCTGATCCCTGACACTTGTAACCTCCCCACCGTATTTTTTAAAAGGAAAAAGAAATGACAATACTTAATACAAACGGGAGCCGAGTGTAACCTCCCCACAAAAAATTTGAAAGAAACAAATATGACAATATTTAATTATGAATGCTAATGGACATTGCGCTAAGTGTAACCTGCCCACAATGAAATGTACTGACAATGGCAACAAAAAATGTGAAATTCGCAATCTGACTCAAATATAAATTCCTCATGAAAAATTAAAGTCCATTCAGTGATAAGAAAATTTAATTAAACCGAAATATCGGTCTTTGGCCCTGTGTAAAACAATCAGAATTAAAGTCTTACCTCAGAATAAATGGATGTCACATTTCTGCTCTTGTTGTTGCGCACCGCTTGGAGGAACTGCATTGCAAATAATAATATTCTCTTTTTTTTTGATTTTAGTGAAATTTTTCTTCAAAAGAAGTGGAATGAAATGGGAAGTGCAACGAAATCTTTAGTTCAATAAAAATTAAATTTTTGAAAAAATGCTTTTGAAATAAAAATTATTATTGGGGGACTTGTTGGAGAATAATTACAATAAATAAATTTTTACATTATCTAATGATTATATTAATTAATAGTATACCTTATTCACCATCTTGACCAGTGTTGCCGACCGCCTACATCACACAACCGCACTGGGCTGCTACTACTGACCGACCGCTCTGCATGACGACTATTAGCGTACTGCACGCGACGACTACTGACAGAGTACAGCCCTCAACTAGACAGAGCTACAGACTCGCTACGACTGACTGACAGACTGAGAACCGCTCGCAACACTCGCGCGGTCAAGCGCAAACTCTCTGGTCACAGATGCTACAATGCCTCGCCATCGCTGCTGCGTTACATACGTGTTTCATAACCCTCCACTGGGGGGGCAAAAATTTGGCAGCGATGGTGAGTCATTTGGACTTGCCAAGCGCGGCAAAATTTTTCTTTAATTAACAAAATTCTACAACTTACAGAATATTTAAATGTTGTGCACACGCACTAAGTACAAAATATATCAGACAAAGACAAAATGTGAGTACAAAACATAGTAGCAAATCAGAAAAGTATAAACAAATTATTTGACAGATAACAAAGTGCACAGGCACTGAAAAAATTCTTTAGCATATTCAGAACAAATGAACAGACTGGCAAAAAATATTATGTTGAAAAGTGACATGAGTGCACATGCACTGCAATTGAGAACATATCAGCAAATGATGAAATGTATATACAATTAGTAACAAATGACATAAGTGCATACGCATTGAAGTATTGAATATACAGAATAGTACAAATCATATTGAAAAATGAGAAAAGTGTACAGGCACTGAAGTTCAATAGAAACATATTAACGCCTAACATAAGTGCACATGCACTGTAGTTCAGAACATATCATTAAAATAAAAATGTATATACAATATAAAAGACAAGAGTGTACATATACTGTACTTCAGAACAAATCAAAAAAAAATGTCTTTAGTATTTTTGCAATAAATAAACATAATGGCAAAAAATCATGTCGACCAGTGCCATAAGTGTACTCGCACTGGAGTTGAGCAAATCAAAAAAAAAAAAAATGTATAGCCATGAACATAAATAATGTTAGCCAAAAAATTTTTTTCCTTATGTGACAAGAATCAGGATAGGAAAGGGAAGGATTGCATCATGGTTGTAGCACTTTAGATTGCACATAGCTGTTCTGAAAGTCCATATCTTTCCACAGAAGTACAACACCAAGTGACACAACTTGAAGTTCTTTTCCCATCAGAATTTATCAGTGTAGCCAAGACACTGAACTGTCGTAGTAATGTTCCATATTTTCATTTTGGCAGTACATTACGTACACCAAACAGTGGGACCATAATAATGTCTTCATCGCTCACGGTGGTGGACAGCATGTCGTGTCAACACCACGCTCTTACAAGGCACACCCACGTAGAATTAGTGCAAAACCAAAGATAGTGCTCCATGATCACTAGGATAAACAGGACAAATGGACATTGCAGTAATTCAGGGTAGTTAGCTTATGAGGTGAAGGACATCAAGTCACATAATATTGACAATTACAGTCTTCATGAGTAGTTTGTGGCATTCATAGCCTAGTTATTGAACATTTCTGTACCAAGTATGTAGTATTACAGAAAAATGTTCATTAATTGTTTTACATAGAATCAGTAGCCTTCTTTTCCTGGTTACAAAGCATTATGAAATAATCGCATTCTTTTCAGTTACAGAGTATAATTAAGAATCATTAACCTTCTCCTAATTACAGTTAATTAATCATTTGTCATTAATTAATCATTTGTCGTTAATTAATCATTTGTCTAATTACAGTTAATTAATCATCTGTCGTTAACTAATCATTTGTCTAATTACAGTTAATTAATTAATCATTTGTCATTCCAATATAGTAAGAATTATTAGCCTTAATTAATTACAAAGCATTATTAAACAGTACCATAGTTAATTAATTATGTGTCATTACAATCTATTAAGAATCACTAGCTGGCATCATGGGTAATCGTATTACAATAAACAGTGGCGGTCCTTGGCCAGTTACAAAGTATATTTAGTGAGACAGAATAATGTTCATCAGAAGCCTTAATTGAAAAGGAGAGTCAATTATTGGCCTAGCATTAACATAATACATTGAGTGATACAAATTATTGGCACTCATTGGCCATTAACCAAAACATGAAAACTCAACATGGGAAAAAAGGGCTAATTAATGGCATAATTAATAACAATTCTTCAAGTGACATTAATTATTGGCACTCAGTGGCCAGCAAGTATTGACTAGAATCATCATTTAGTATTATTCAGATTATTACGAAGTCATTATTAAAAATCAGTTAATTAGTCATAGCATTAATAATCGTGGGCATTATAAGTAGTCTCATTACAATAAACAGTGGCAGTTATTAGCTAGTGACAAAGCATTATTTTAAATATATACTTTTTTTTGTCTCATTAAGAAGTCATTACTCAAGTGACATACTATTCAGAGCTAATCAGCATTACTCAGAACTTTCTCAAACTGGTATCACTACTTGGGACTGGTAATACATTTTTTTTTTTTTTTTTGTTAGCAATGCATTGCGTTGGGATCGATAGTTAATTGCTGAGACATAATACTATTTGCTTTTGACCTATTGCTGCAAATGAGGATAGGTAACGTCATACGTCATGAGTCAGCTGTAGCAAGGTTATGTAACAAGGCAATATATGTGATCACATTTATAAATGATAGACACAAATGGGTAAAAAATAAAATGCAAGTACTAGAACAGGTATAATAAGTAACAGGTTTAGTAAGTATCATGAAAAACTTCTCCTGGAAAAATTACAAAATGATTATTAACCTGAAAGAAGAAACGCACACTATGCTGAAAAGTAGTGAACTTCGAATTAACAGGTAGTGAAATGTGTATAAAATGTGTTCCATAGCTGTCCTTTCCAAAACTTTCTGTCATCCTAATATGCAATATAACACCTGCTGTCAAAACAAACTGCAACAAATACTTAAATAACTACATAGCATAAATATAAAACTACAACATTATCCTCATCTGTAAAGAAAAAACTTCATTATCAATCACTTCATTATCCACATTATCATAACTTCATTATTATCATCACCTGTAAAGAAAAACTTCATTATTCATAATACCATATCCTTCATCATTATTCATCAGCATTCATTATCATCTGCAAAAAATCACTTCATTACTCATTACACAATTATTCCTTATCTCTAGCATATTTCATCACTAAAACTAAGATGTGTAGTTCAGTCTGACAGCCTGCATCAATCACCTTGTATTCTGAAAGAAAAAATTAGTTAAGACTGCTATTCTGTGATGAGTATAGCATATTCTTGTTAATGTTTGTTAATCCTGATCCATTTACTTTTCCTCATAAAGTTATTGCATCTCCTTTCGTTTATTCCGTAGGTGAAATTCCCATTTATGTTAAATTTATTTCTTAGAATCATCATTCCTTTCTGAAATTGATGAACAAAGATTAATGTCCTGCATTTAAATCATATACCCATTAAATAATGACTGGTTTATGGTAACATAATTAACCGTACAGCATAACATGACAGAAATCGTAATATGTCAAAGACATTGACAGTGTTCAGGTGCAAAAATGTACACAGAATAATACAATGCAGCAGCAAAAAAAAAAAAAAAAAAAAAATGTAAAACAGTCACGATGTTGAGATGTCATAGGGCAAAAAAATGTCAACGTCGACTGGTGTGTGTTATATCTTAACTATTTCACAGTGCATATAAACAAAACTGGAATACAATCATACATAAAAAGACAAAATGTTGTGTTCAGCTTGTATGTAGTGTAGTTAATCGAGGCGAGAATTAAAGACTTTAATGAAAAAATGTAATGAAATTAACACGTCATTAGCTAACATTGCATAATTAGTCATAAAATACGTAAGTTCATCTGGAAAAATATGCATGGTCTGATGTGTAACGACAAGAAAAGCGACCTGCTAACCTTACCTTGCCGGGCACTTGCCAAGAAAAAATACGATAATCATCAGTAATTAGTCACGTGAAATAATTGCGTTAGTAAATGGCATCATAGTGTGTTGAATCATACAGTGGTTTCACTCAATAAACGGTTTAATGTTTGAGATATGGTGATTGCCTTTCGATTTTCTGGTTCTCAAAGTTTCGACGTGTACAACATTGGGGTGAGGAATGCTGCGAATCCGATATGGACCTGCGTATAGGAGTTCAAATTTACTGCACTTACCTTTTAATTTGCTGGATAAATAGTGTGTACGTACTAATATCTTCTGTCCAACGTGAAAGTCGCGGCGTGTACAAACCTGTTTTTGCTGTCTTCTCCGGCGCTCTGCGGCACGTTTGATGTTGTTCAGCGCAATGTCAATTATTTCGTGGTGTCGTAATCGACGAGATGTAGGAAATGTTATTAATTCTTTAATTTTGTTAGGTGGTTCAGCATTTTTCAGTATAACAGACGGAGATAGCATAGTGGATTCATTTGGTATGGAATTAATTACATCTTGGAATGAGAGTATGTATGTATCCCAATCAATATGTCTTTTGTGGCAGTATATTCGGCACAGCTTACCAATTTCTTTCATTAATCTTTCACAGGGGTTCGAGGAAGCATGGTACTTGGATATATAGATCGGAGAAATGTTTCTGGCTCGTAACATGCGTGTCCATACGCTACTACGAAATTGTGATCCATTATCAGAAATTACTTTCATTACATGCCCTACATGAGATAGAAAATGTTTTACAAATGCTTTCGAAACAGTTTTAGCAGTAGCTTTGCGTAACGGAGTGAAAGTAACAAATTTTGAAGTGAGCTCAACAGCGACAAAAATGTAGCAAAAACCTCTGTTAGTTCTCGGAATCGGACCAAAAATGTCTACTGCGGCCATGTGTCTTAATTTAACAGGTATAATGGGATATAATGGAGGAATATGTGAAGTGGTGTCTGATTTAGCTTTCTGGCAAATTTTACAAGACGCTAAAACTCGTCGTATACGTTTCTCCATGTTGGCAAAATAACAGTTCTGTCTCAGTATAAGAAAACATTTTCGTGCTCCGTAACGTGCGTAGCTTAAATGAGTGTACCAAATTAATTTGTTGACCAGTTCGTCAGGAATGCATAATAACCAATTGTTGCTGTCAGGATGAGAGCGGCGAAACAGAACGTCATTGCGTACAGTGTAATGGTTTCTAATCGTAACATTTTTTTCTATCTTGCCAAAGGTGTTTAATTTCTTTCCACACATTGTCTTTATTTTGCTCCTTTGCTATGTCCTGTAATGACGATGAAATAAAGTTTTCAAATGCAACTTCCTGAATGTACATGACGCTGAAATTTGTTTTGCAGAAGTTGATTGCTACGTCTTGCTGATTGTTGCCGAGAGAACGCGATAGTGCGTCTGCTATAACATTTTGCGTACCGGGAATGTGAACTATTGTAAAATTAAATTCCTGTAAATATAGTTTCCATCTGCTTAATCTGTCGTGCGTGAATTTGGCCGAAAGTAAAAATTGTATCGCTCTGTGGTCTGTGTAAACGGTGGTATGTCTGCCATAAAGAAAGTGCCGAAATCTCGTAAAAGCCCATACAACACATAATGTTTCCAGTTCTGTAACGGAATAATTTCGTTCAGCGGGTGACAAAATGCGACTTGCAAATGCGATGTTTTTAATTACTGTAGAACCATCTTCTTCAATTTCCTGGAAAATATGTACGCCTAAGGCGGTGTTGGAACTGTCGGTGGCAATGGAAAAATTTCTAGTAAGATCTGGGTGCGATAATAGTGGTGCATTCAACAAAGCATGTTTCAGGTTCATGAATTCAGAGTGTGCTTGCTTATCCCAAGACCAAATAGTGTTTTTACCTGTTAATTGGCATAGTCTAGGCGTGTCTAAAGCAGAGTGATGAATAAATTTACGAAAAAAGTTAATTAAGCCCAAAAAACTGCGTAATTGCTTCTTTGTCGTCGGAACAGTAATATCACGTAGAGCTTGAAGTTTTTCTGGATCAGGTGCAATGCCTTCTGCTGAAATTACGTGTCCAAGAAATTTTATAGAAGTTTTGCCAAAGTGCGATTTACTAAGATTAACTGTAAGTCCTTGTGCATGAAAAGTTTGCAACAGTTGTTCAAGAATCAGATTGTGTTCAGACCAGTTAGCTTCTGCGATAAGAATGTCGTCTACATACGTCGTAATTCTGTCTTTAATTTCTGTCGGAAGTATTGTGTTCAAACCGCGAATAAAAGCTGCAGAAGAAATAGTTAAGCCGAATGGTAATTTGCAAAATTGATAACAGTCGCCAAAACAGAGAAAAGCTGTATATTTTCTACAATTCGGATGAAGTTGAATTTGCCAAAATCCCGATTTCAAATCTAATGTGGAATAAATAGCAGTGCCGTGAAATTTCTGTAAAAGTTCCTCTAATGTCTGTGGTCGGTCTGTTTCATTAATAATAATGTCATTAATGTGACGTGAATCAAGTACAAGGCGAAGTGAGCCATCTTTTTTCTTAACAATATGTAGCGGGTTTATGTACGGACTAACTGCTGGTTCTATAATTCCTTGGTCGAGCATATCCTGCAATTCTTTTTTAACCTGTTCTCTGTGAATGTATGGAATAGGATAATGCTTTGCTTTAAATGTGTCGTGCGGTTTGACTTGAAATTCATACATAAAGCCGGACATAGTACCAGGAATGTTGTCAAAAACTGGAGCTTGCTGTAAAAGAATTTTGTGTAATTGCGTTCGTTCGTCGTCTGTAGTTGCACTGCTTTGTCTAACTTTATCGGAAATCATTTGTATTACGTCGTAGTCCATTTCGTCTGGAGTATTATAGTTGTGTACGTACGTATCCGTTAACAATGTGGGATTACAGTCTATGTTACGTGTTGCGGAAATGACCTCTGTGCGGTTAATTGTTTGTTCTTCCGCAGATAAAGAGTGCTGAAATTCTAAAGCCAATTGTACATTTTCATCCTTTAACATTAAATAAGAATTCTGAAAATCTATAACTGCGTCGTGTTGTACCAGAAAATTCGTGCCTAAAATAATGTCTGTTGTCAATAAAGGAACAATCCAAAAATTAGAGTGGAAAGTATGACCTCCAATACAAAATGATAAATGCGTCTGTAATTTAACGTCTACACCTTTACTCGATACTGCTCCTTTCACTTTTGTTTTGCCTAAAGGTAGTGTCGGATAGGTATTCTCTTTGTTGCACTCATTAAAAGTCTCCTCATTTATTACTGATATAGGTGAGCCGGAATCAATTACTGCTGAGAATTTCGATGAACCAATTTTAATTTCGATAACAGGATGTGAAATGGTTTTCTGAATAACTGGTCTTTCCTGTAAAAGAGTGTCTCTGATGTCGTCAAAAGTAATTACATTTTCGTGAACAACATTTTGCGTGTCTAAGGTAGTGCTTGTATTATTGGAAGATGCGTCCTGTGCAGTATTTAGTCAGATTCTATCTGACGTATTATTATTATTAGGAGGATTCTGTGGCATTTCGACTATTTGAACTGTTCTATTACTTCTTCCAGACGTGTTACGCTCTGGATGGTACCTACTGTCGGGTTCATTCATGACAATATGTTCTTGCGTATGATTTTGCTGTTGGTGAGACCGACTGTTATTATATGTACGCTGGTAATTGTGCTCATCGTTTTTACGTCTGTCGTAATAGTCATTCCTATACGGTGTATTGCGATGGGAATTGAAATACTGTCTTCTTTGTACATAGTTGTTTCTCTGCTCCCGTGCGTTACTATTTGTTGGACCAGGGGCTATACGTCCACGCGGCGAAACATTAAAGCCTGGTTGACCTTGTGTATTCCATTGTTGGTTAGGTATGTTAACCGGCTGGTGTTGATGTTGTTGTTGTGAAACACCTCTATTGTTACTAAAGTGTTGTTCCTGTTGCTGAAAATTTTGACGGTATTGATAATTAGAATTTTGCCTGTTATTAAAGTTTTGGTAGTTGTCGTTCCTAAAACGTCTGTTATCTTTCCGATTGGAATTACGTCCCTGATCATAATTGCAGTACTGTTGTTGACCTTGGTTGTTACTCAAAAAGTTTTTGTTTACAAAAGAATAATCAGATTGCTGTACTTCCAAGAGCTGTAAAAGATCTCTGAATGCTGAAATGTTTTCTTTTTGCTGACCCGTTAGAAGTGACACTCGTAATGACCGTGGTAATTTGGAAATGCATAATTGTATAAGTGCGGATTCACTGTACGGTTCACTCAGGTATTGGTTTTGTTGTACCATGTGCTCAAAAAATTGCGTCACACTGGGAAAATTTGAGTTCTCGTAATTCGGCAAACTAATTAGTTGGTCTTTAATTCCGCGCTGTGTCGTCTTCGACCAGTACGCTGACAGAAAAGCATTCTGAAATTCCTCTACTGAGTAGCATTGCCTCGCGATCGGTCTCATACGAGTTGCCGGTTCGCCTTCCAAAAAACTGCAAATAAATTCAAGTTTGTGTGTTACAGGCCAATTCGGTGGAAGAGCAAAGCTAAATTGTTGAATCCAATCCAGTGGGTGAATCTGCGTTCTATCGTTTTTAAAAACTTTAAACTTTCTCACTGACAGAAAATGTTTGTAGTCGAAATTATCATCTCTGTGTGATGGAACAGGTTCAGGATCGTAAGAGAATCTATTGAACTGTGGTTGATCGGAATCTAAGTCCCGTACTCTCTGTAGATTACCCAAATTATACGCGCTGCGTGAGTCTGACACATGTTCATAAAGTGGCGTCTGTTGTGGCATGTTATTAACTGAAATGTTTTTCATCTCTGTTACTTCTTGTTGTAAATTTGATAACTTCCTACGTAACGTGTTGTTAGATGAATCGATCTCATTAATTGTCTGCTGTAAATTTTGAAATTCAGGTGTTTGGATAAATGAAACCGGTGCAGTATCGTCTGATTTATTGTCATTAGTATTTTCGATAACATCAATACGACTGGCCAATTCGTCATATTTTTCAGTCAGTATTTTAACCTGATCATCGGTTTTAGAATCAGACGCATTAATCTGTTTTTGCAACTTGCGCGTAGTTTCGCTCAGTTTTTTAACATCAGCTTTGATAACATCACAATCCTGTGTTAGATCTAATTGTTCGAATCTATCTGTCACTGTTTGAATATTTACTGTGTGTGTATCTGTTTTTAATTTAAGATCAGAAATTTCATCCCGTAATTCCGCGTTCAACTGTTCTATGGTGTTAATTTTGTCGGACACTGTAGTAATATTATTGTCTACATACGTCTTCGCTTTCGCGAATATTTTACGTTTGTCCTCTTGTCTTTGTGCAGTGATTGTTTCCATGACTTGTCGTTTTACTTTGTTTTGATCCTGAATAAATCTGCGGAAACGCGTATCACTGTTCTGTATGTGCTGATTAAAGCGCTCGTTAATCTGAGTGTTCTGCTGTTCGAATTTCGCGTCTATCTTTGCGTCCATAGTGCGCGAAAGTTCTACCGTCATTGCTCTAAACTCGTCCCGTAATTGTGCAGCTTTTTCAGAGCATTGTTTAGCGACTCCGCTAATTTCGTCTCTGAGTGTTTCTGTTGCGGCTGTTTGCATTTCTCTTAATTCTTGCGCAACAGACTTAATTTCTTCGCTATTTTTTTGTGAACAAGCCTCAATTTCCGAGCGCAACTGTTCCTTAGTGTCATGACACTGCGCGGCAACAGCTTTAATTTGTTCACTAAGCTGCCTCGAATTGTCGTCAAATTTTTCATTTTGTTGTCTGACCTGTTCACTAAGTTGCTTGAGGTTTTCATTCTGTTGTTTGTTATCTTCCCTAAGTTGTCTAAAATTTTCATCATTATTGTCAAGTTTTTCATTAATTTTATTAAATTTTTTATCCTGTTCACTAAATTGTTGTTTGAGCAATCTTGCCATAATTTGTTCAAAGCCAAAGTTAGCTTTTATACTCTCTGTGCTGTTTAGTGGTGGATCTGGAACTCTCTCGCTTACTGTAACCATTTGGTTATTCTGTATTTTAGAAAAAGGTTTGCCAGTCAAATGTACACTATCAGTCATTGTTTCGGAATTAAATAAATCCGCCCTACTTTGTGTGATCTGTTCATTTTCATTAGACAAATTTGTCTGTTCGTTACTTGGGTTTTCCAAATCGGGTGTGTTAAGCTCTGCAGCGCTCATTACTATAGAGCGTTCTGCGTCACCAATTGTCGTCAAATTAACAGACGAGACAATTGAGTTCGTTTGTTCATTATCAAGGTAAAAGTCATCATTAGTGGTTGTAATGCACTGATTGTTAGTGAACGCAGGATTGTCATCATTACACTGCGTGTCACATGTCCTATCGGTAAAGATGTTTAAATCGGTAGTTTCGTTCGTAATACCTCGCGATACACTATTCACAGTCTTTCGCGGCATTTTTACAGTAGTCACAATTATTCAAAAACAAATAAGCACAAATGCAAAAACAACACACAAATACAACAAAGCAACAAATTGCCGTTGACCTGTAGAGAGAAAGTCACAATATTATTAAAAGCGTAGCGCCAAATCCTAATTATATCTAAGCAAATAAGAGCAGATATCTGACTGTTGCTCAAAAGACTCTCAACGAAATTCGATCCTGGACTGGATGTCGCCAAGTGTAACCTCCCCACCGTATTTTTTAAAAGGAAAAAAAATGACAATACTTAATAGAAATGGGAGCCGAGTGTAACCTCCCCACAAAAATTTGAAAGAAACAAATATGACAATATTTAATTATGAATCCTAATGGACATTGCTCTAAGCGTAACTTTCCCACAATGGAATGTACTGACAATGGCAACAACAAATGTGAAATTCGCAATCTGACTCAAATATAAATTCCTCATGAAAAATTAAAGTCCATTCAGTGATAAGAAAATTTAATTAAACCGAAATATCGGTCTTTGGCCCTGTGTAAAACAATCAGAATTAAAGTCTTACCTCAGAATAAATGGATGTCACATTTCTGCTCTTGTTGTTGCGCACCGCTTGGAGGAACTGCATTGCAAATAATAATATTCTCTTTTTTTTTGATTTTAGTGAAATTTTTCTTCAAAAGAAGTGGAATGAAATGGGAAGTGCAACGAAATCTTTAGTTCAATAAAAATTAAATTTTTGAAAAAATGCTTTTGAAATAAAAATTATTATTGGGGGACTTGTTGGAGAATAATTACAATAAATAAATTTTTACATTATCTAATGATTATATTAATTAATAGTATACCTTATTCACCATCTTGACCAGTGTTGCCGACCGCCTACATCACACAACCGCACTGGGCTGCTACTACTGACCGACCGCTCTGCATGACGACTATTAGCGTACTGCACGCGACGACTACTGACAGAGTACAGCCCTCAACTAGACAGAGCTACAGACTCGCTACGACTGACTGACAGACTGAGAACCGCTCGCAACACTCGCGCGGTCAAGCGCAAACTCTCTGGTCACAGATGCTACAATGCCTCGCCATCGCTGCTGCGTTACATACGTGTTTCACACTTCATGGTGATCCTTTCACGGCGACATACAGACCTCGAAAGATGCATCCAATTTAATTTCTCTGTTTATAAAGAGATGAAGAGGGGGAAGGAGATCTTGATTCCAATTGTTGCAGGAGGGAGAGGAGGGGGAGGAGTTTGAGGTTCGTGGGAGGGGGGGGGGGTTGATGTAGAATATAACTTGTCCAGTTACTTAAGGTGTAGCACAATACCAGAAATGTAATCTGATACCTTCTTTATTTTCTCAGTTCCTGGAATTACTCCCTTTTACATTGAAAATGGGGTCAAGGACGTCCAGAATCTGCACTGCGTAATTACTTTCACTGGTGTCAAGGTAATTAGAGACAAAACACAAGCTCAGATGACGGAGCGTTGGTAAGAAAATCGCGCGTGCCCTTTTCAAAGGAACTATCCTAGCGTTTGCCTGGAGCGTTTTAGTGATAGTAATGAAAATCTAAGTGTGGATGACAGAATGCTGATTTCAGCTGTCGTCCTCACAAACGTGACACTAGTGTGCTAACCATTTCCATACCTCACTCGGTGGCGGAAGACAGTCCACAAACTAACAGATGAGAGAGCACAAGGCTTGAGCAGCACTTTGTCATACTTTGTTACTAAAATGTAGGACCAAGAATGAATTTTACAATGATATAATGTAGGTTGGGAAGCTCGTTCCGGTGAAAGCCAATACCTGAAGTGGCGAAGTATTTTTTAATAAGATAAAGTGGCAGTATCATACAGTTATTTTTGTTCATTTACTTTTATGTACTGAACCAGGCCAACATTACAGCAAGGGGAACACAGTCGATGCTTCCCGTGTCTAGGAGCTATATATGACATAAAGAACGTTTATTAAGTATTAGAGTATCCTATATGGAAAACTAATAAATATATGTGCAATCGCTCCACAAAAGTGGCGGGTACCATGTGACATAGCTGTGGGTCACCAGTTTTTGTCGCCAACCATTTAGCCAATGGCATCCGCCACAACTCGTGGCAATAGGCCCACCTGACAGGAACATGTATTGTAAGAATAGCTGTCAATGGTAAAACGCAGCCCTTCGAATCTGTCGCTTTAGCAGAATGCTGTCATAATGTTATTGTCAGGTGGGACTTCTTGCAGTCGCCGGCCGCGGTGGTCTCGCGGTTCTAGGCGCGCAGTCCGGAACCGCGCGACTGCTACGGTCGCAGGTTCGAATCCTGCCTCGGGCATGGATGTGTGTGATGTCCTTAGGTTAGGTAGGTTTAAGTAGCTCTAAGTGCTAGGGGACTGATGACCACAGCTGTTTAGTCCCATAGTGCTCAGAGCCAACAACAACAACTTCTTGCAGTCATCAGAGCGACATAAAAGATGTAAAATTAGAGCTAAGGTTTCGCTAAGCTATTCCAACAAGCGTACACAACAGGCATCGCTCTGGACGGATGTACTAAGCGAGGTGACACAGTGGCTGGCAATGGACGCGCATTTTACATCTAAGTTTTACCTGGTTTCCTAAATCACTCCAGGGTAATGCCAGAACGGTTCCTTTGAAAAGGGCACAACCGATATCCTTCTCCATCCTTTCATAATCTGAACTTGTGCTCCACCTCTAATGACCACACTGTCGATGGGACGTTAAACTCTAATCTTCACAAGGATTTAAAGTCACTCACTCTTGTACAGAAAGGTGTTCACTATTCGGGAACACACATTTTCAATAACTTGCCAGCAACCATAAAAAGCTTAACAACCAATGAAATTCAGTTTAAGAGAAGCCTGAAGTATTTATTGGTAGCCAACTCCTTCTACTCACTTATGAATTTCTCAGTAGAACCAACTGATAGTGTGTGTGTGTGTGTGTGTGTGTGTATGTGTGTGTGTGTGTGTGTGTGTGTGTATGTGTATATAAAGTACAATCTAACTTCTGCACCATTTCAGTGCAGTAATGTGTTCATTGTAAATAAGTATTGTAGTAGTTGTATTATATGTTTATTACCTTATAAATAAAAAACATTTTTAATTATAAATTCATTGCATTATGCGCTCTTAGTAAATGAGTGCTGTGAAATGATCCTTTCATATAGTGTTCATTAAAAAAATGATGATTATTCCGATTGGGACCTGTGTAAAGTACATTAGCTTATTTGTTTTAGTTGTAAATATTTGTCATGTATGATTGTTTTTCTGATATGTTCTACATCCTGGAGGACCTCCTCACTACGGATCAATTGGAATGAAAGTAAATTTAATCTAATCTTTAACCGGTTGCTCAAGAGTTGTTATCCTGCGGTCGTTAACTAGACGAGTTTCAGTCGACAATAGAACTGCTTAGTTAAACTATGAACCTTTTGTCGATTGCAAAAAGCTACTCAGGCTCACAAAATAAATCTATATGGCAGCGGCTATTATAAGTATTGTAAGTGGTCAGGGAGAACTTTGGATCAGCAACTCTCACAAGCATTTGCAACTCTTCCTTAAAGATACTGTAAGTAGGGACAGCCCAACCAGTCCATGAAGGGCAGATTAGTGTCATCCACAACAGACAAAGCAGCGGAAGAACCTACTACCGAACTGCCAGTGGGATCTGGCCTGATCGAGGGCTTACGTCAGCCGTTCTGCTCCAGCTTTCGGATGCATTCAAATCCGGGGTGAAGGAAGAGAGAGAAAGAGGTCCACGGTAAAACGTTGTATCAGTACTGGAGAGCATCCACCAATTATGTACCAAGCTGAACGATAAACAATCCAGGCGGAATTGGACAAAATGCTGCAAGATGATATCATTAAACTTTCGGGGAGTTTCTGGTTCTCTACTTGTGACCAGCGTCTCTGGAAAACATTGATGGATGCCTGATGTGTAGCTGTCTTTCTTCTGTTTTGGAATCGATTGGCATTCTGAATATACAGACCTTGGTAACGACGTACTGCTTGTTTTCCGGTTTCTGTCCGTGTAGGTGACGGGCTTTTACCTTGAGCAGTTGGAGCCACGGTGATGTAGGGGAGATGTACGAATATATCTGGCGCCTGCAACAAACAACGTCATGTCGCAACCACAATGAAGTCCAAATCCGAAAGCAGAGTCGTAAATTACCATTGAAAGCATGTTTATAAGAACACCAATGTACAACCAGCAGAGTCTGCTATATACAGGGCGTAATGGTTGTAAGTACAGATATTTCTATTGGTGACCGAGGACGGTGTACTGAACAATATTACATCAGTATTTACGACATTTGGCTCTGAGCAAGCTTGGGGACTTAACATCCGAGGTCATCAGTCCCCTAGAGCTTAGAACTACTTAAACCTAACTAACCTAAGGACATCACACACATCCATGCCCGAGGCAGGATTCGAACCAGCGACCGTAGCGGTCGCGCGGTTCCAGATTGTAGCGCCCAGAACTGCTCGGCCACTCCGGCCGGCTTTACGACATTTCCAGACTAATAATTATAGCTATTACATGTCGTATGTGTCTAGATCGAGTAGTACCGCCACGTATATATGGAAAGAGCGAGCCATTAATGCTCATTTTCCCTTGGGCAACAGGTCAGGTGTTGAAGTGTGGACACGTGGACAGATGTAGTCCACTTAGTGGCCCAGCTACGACTGTGCAGAAAACCTCAGGTTGTACAGTTTGTGAAGTGTTTGTGGAAAGATTGTTCACTGCAGGGGAAAAACACACACCCTATATACATATACACTCTAAGACAAAAAGAAAGGCACCACGAAGGAATTAAGTAAATGGGACGGAAATCAGATGTGAAGTACATGTACAGACAAACAAATGAGAACAATTTCAGGAAAATTGGATGATTTATTCAAGAGAAACAGCTTCGCAAATAGAGTGAGTCGATAACGCATTGGTCCACCTCTGGCGCTTATTCAAGCAGTTACTCGCCTTGGGATTGATTAATAAGAGTTGTTGGACGTTCTTCTGAGAGATATCGTGCCAAATTCTGTCGAACTACCGTGTTAGATGCCGAAATCACGAGCTGATTGGAGAATTCTGCCCATAATTGTGCAAACGTTCTTAATTGGGAAGAGATCCAGCGACCGTGCTGGCAGAGATAGGATTTAGCAAGCACAAATAAAAACTAGCAGTAGAAACTCTCGCCGTGTGTGGACAGGCGTTATCTTCGGCCTGGAATATCACTGAATGGAACAGAATTCTCTCCTGTGATGAATCCCGCTTCGAAATGAGGCCCAATGACCAGCGACGGAGTGTCTGGAGACGCACCAGACAGCGATGGGATACCAGTCTGACTGTCATCCACCATACGGCCCAACAGCCAGGAGCGATGGTCTGAGGCTCCATTTCATATCATAAAAACGACCACTTTTGGTTGTCGTGCGCGGCGCCCATATAGTACAGCTGCTCGTCGACGTTATTCTACGCCCCGTTTTCAAAAATGTGTGTGAAATCTTATGGGACTTAGCTGGCTGGTTCAAATGGCTCCGAGCACTATGGGACTTAACTGCTAAGGTCATCAGTCCCTAAGCTTACACACTACTTAACCTAAATTACCGTAAGGACAAACACACACGCCCATGCCCGAGGGAGGACTCGAACCTCCGCCGGGATCAGCCGCACAGTCCATGACTGCAGCGCCTAAGACCACTCGGCTAATCCCGTGCGGCTTACGCCCCGTTTTGTTGCCCTTCATGGCATGCCATCCTGGGCTTACATTTCAGCAAAATAATGCCCTCCAGCACACAGCGAAGTTTCTACTACTAGTCTTTGTCCTTGCCTTGACCAGCAAGGTCACCGCATTTCTCCCCAGTTGAGAAAGTTTGGAGCGTTATGGGCAGGGCTCTCCAACCATGTCGGGATTTTAACGATATGTCACGGCAATAGGACAGAATCTGGCACAGGATCTCTCAGGAGAACATCCAATAACATCAATCAATGCCATGCAAAATAACTGCTTGCATAAGGGCCAAAAGTGGACCAACGTGTTACTGACCTGCTAAATTTGTGAAGCACTTTTTATTTAATAAATCATTCATTTTTTTTCTGAAATATAAGCTGGATTATGTGTGTTCTAACAGTTACGTGATTCGATTTTGCTGAAGAATATATACTTTCCCAACGAAGGGCCTAACTCACAACGCAGGTTTTCACGTAGATAGCCTAGTTAACAGACAATATCTTCAAATATTGGATTTTCTCTTAATGCAGCAACATAGCATACGAGGATACACGATAGTGATGGGTTTTGTCACTATAGCCTTTAGCTGCTATAGCACGGTGCACTAGGAGCACTAGGAATTACGGGGCAATCACAGCCCGGGCAGGCCGTTCGCTTGGTGCCGGTCTTTCAATTTGACTCCACTTCGGCGATCTGCAGCCGATGAGGATGATGAGAACAGCACAACACCCAGTCCCTTGGCGGAGAAAATTCCCCGACCCAGCTGGGAATCGAACCCGGGCCCAGAGGATTGACAATCCGTCACGCTGACCATTCAGCTATCGGGTGCGGACATCAGCTGAGGTTATTACATTGAAAATTAATATGTACCAGTGCCTTTGTAACTGTACGTATCTGTGAGTTCCTGACGAAACCTTTTGTCCTAGACACACGTTACCATAGTTTTTGAACCACCCTTGTATATACTAGCTACTGTATGACGTAATTTACGTGGCTAAGTAAAATACTACAAGAGACGCTGATATTTACTGCAGTATGAAGGGGTCCTCGAAACACAAATAACTTTGCAAGGGCAGATATGGTTGTAGAGAATCAGGTTTGCGGACGGGAGAGCAGGGACGTGTGTTCGCGAGCAGCTGCCGTGGAGAGTGCGGAACAGCCTCACCTTGAGCCACGGCAACTTAATGTGCGGAATTCCCACCAGCGGCTCGTCTTACAACCCGACGTGTGTCTGTAGTGAACGTGCCGCTCTCCTGATGCTGCTACTAGCCGATCTCAGCAGCTGCACTTTGAAAGTTGCCAGAATATGTTGAGAGACCGTCTGCTGTACGAGACAGAGGTGACCTCGCCATTCAAAAGTCGTTCTCCTCACAGGTTTCCTTGATCAGTTAGCCTCTCGACTTTGACCAGTGAAGCTACACTGAAGCGTCAAAGAAAGTGGTACAGACATGCGTATTCAAATACAGAGATATGTAAACGGGCAGAATACGGTGCTGCGCTCGGCGACGCCTAAACAAGACAACAAGTGTCTGACGCAGTTGTTAGACCGGTTACTGCTGCTACAATGGCAGGTTGTCAAGATTTAAGTGAGTTTGAACGTGGTGTTATAGTCGACACACGAGCGATAGGACATGGCATCTCCGAGGTAGCGATATAGTTGGGATTTTCCCGTACGACTATTCCCCGTGTGTACCGTGAATATCAGGAATCCGGTAAAACATCAAATCCCCGACATCGCTCCGACCGTAAAAACATCCTGCAAAAATGGGACCAACGACGACTGAAGAGAATCATTCAACGTGACAGCAGTGCAACCCTTCCGCAAATTGGTGTAGATTTCAATGCTGGGCCATCAACAAGTGTCAGTGTGCGAATCATTCAACGAAACATCATCGATATGGGCTTTCGGAGCCGAAGGCCCACGTGTACCCCTGATGACTGCACTACACAAAGCTTTACGCCTCGCTTGTGCCCGTCAACACCGATATTGGAATGTTGATGACTGGAAACATGTTGCCTGGTCGGACGAGTCTCGTTTCAAATTGTGTCGAGTGGATGGACGTGTGCAGGTATGGAGACGATCTCATGAATCTGTGGACCCTGCATGTCAGCAGGGGACTGTTCAAGGTGGTAGAGACTCTGTAATAGTGTGCGGCGTGTGCAGTTGGAGTGATATGGGACCCCTGATATGTCTAGTACGTCTCTGACAGGTGACATGTACGCAAACATCCTGTCTGATCTCCTGCATCCATTCATGTCCATTGTGCATCTCGACGGACTTGGGCAGATCCAGCAGGACAAAGCGACACCCCACACGTCCGGAATTTCTGGCTCTCTTCGGAGCTTAAACACTTCCGCTGGCCACCAAACTCCCCAGACGTGGACATTATTGAGCATATCTGGGATGGCATCCATGTACTGTCTAGAGATCTCCACCCTCTCGTACTCTTACGGCTTTATCGACAGCCCTGCAGGATTCAGGTGTCAGTCACCTTCTGCACCACTTCAGACATTAGTCGAGTCCATGTCATGTCGTGTTATGGCTCTTCTGCTTGCTCTGGCGGCCCTACACGATATTAGGCAGGTGTACCAGTTTCTTTGACTCTCCAGAGTATAATAATGGCTGCTCCCACATCACTTCTTGGTGCACATTCCGAATCGCATTTGTTATAGCGCCACTTGTGCTCTTATATTCATGGTTTCGAGAAAAGTTATTTTTTAATCTCTGCTTTGTATGAGAAACAAAATACTGTGTCTTCTTTTTCGTAGGGAATTACGTTTTCAGTCCATTATTGTATCAAACTTCTTGTTTCCTTATGATAATTTTATATTAAATTCATACTATTTATCGTGGTTCCCACCAAAGCTGAACTGCTTTCTTCGACACTCAGTTAATTTTATTTTTCGGTTAATAGTTAAAGTTCTTTTTGAGGTAACCATTCTGATTTACTCATCCTACATACATACAGTGATCAGCCGTAAAATTATGACCACCGATCTACTATCGATATGAACCCGTACAGGCGAAAGCAGTGTCACCTGGCGGGGAATGACAGCTAGTCAGACACACGGACGGTGCATATAGTATCGGTGAGAATGCTGTCCGTGTGTAGAATAGGGAAGGCGCACGATCTATCTGAATTTGATTGAGGGCAGATTATGATGGACTGGAGGCTCGGCATTAGCATTTCGGAAACTGCTCGATTTGTCGGGTGTTCGAGAAATGCCGTGGTGAATGTCTTCAACACTTGGCAGAACAAAGGTAAAACCAGGTACAGTCATCGTGGGGTTGGGCTGCCACCCCTCATTGAGATGTCAGACGTTGTAGGGTGGGCAGGCTGATAAAACAGGACAGGCGGCGAACAGCTGCCGAGCTATCATCAAACTTTAATGTTGGGCAGAGTACAAGTGTGTCTGAACACACTGTGCACTGAACACGCCTAACGATGGGCCTCGGCAGCCGACGACCCATGCATGTGCCAATGTTTACACCACGACATCGACAACTTAAGACTGAAAAAGGCATGTGACCATCGGCACTGGACATTGTCGCAGTGGCAGAACGTTGTATGGTCTGATGAATCCCGATACCTTTTTCATCATGCTGATGGGAGGGTGCGAATGCTTCTTCTTCCAAGGGAACAACTCCTTGACACCTGTACAGAGGGATGGAGACAGACTAGCGGCGGCTACATTATGCTACGAGGGAGATTCAGTTGGGCATTCAATAGTCCGGCAGAGCCCGAGCAAGGCACCATGATGGCTAAGAAATATCTTAGACTGGTTACGGAGCATGTACAACTTCTTCATGACGATCACGCTTCCCGACAGCGGAGGTAATTTTCAGCAAGATAATGCGCCATGTCACAAGGCCAGGAGTGGAATGGAGTGGTTCGATGAACACAGTGACGAGTTCCGATTGATGTGCTGGCCCTCCAGCTCGCCAGATCTGAATGTGATCGAACACATCTGGGATGTGATTGAACGAGGCTTCAGAGCTCATCACTATCCCCCCCCCCTCTCCCCCCTCCTCCAAATTTGCGAGAATTAGGTGACTTGTATGTGCAGATGTGATGCCAACTCCCTTCAGCGGCCTACCAAGGCATCATTGCTTCCATGCCACGCCGTTGTTATCTGTGCCAAAGGTGGGCATACCGACTGTTAGGTAGGTGGCTGTAATGTTCTGGCTGATCAGTGTATCTTAGTATCACATTCTCCACTCGAGATGTATAGCTAAAGGGTATTTTTTTCGATTTTCTTATGATTAATTTCGTTTTAGTATGTACTGTATATCATGGTATCCACTACAGCAGGAACGCTTTTTCCCAGTAGTTGATTCTTCGTTTTTTGGCAAATATTTAAAGTTCTTCTCGTGTGATAACAGTTTAGGTTTACTACTGATACGTACATATGTACTAGGTGTTAAAAATTTATTCCATATTTTGAGAGGTTGTAGTATGGAACAAAACAAGAAAAGAAGTGTTGAACATGGGATCTAAAATCCATATCTTAAGAGTTATGAGCACATGTTCATCTTTGCTACTGCGAAATATCTCCTACTGCAAACTCTTCCCTTTCCATATTTGGAGAAGTGGTTGTTATGGACAAAAATATCCACCTTTAAATGCATGCCCTGAGACCTTTGAGCACATGATCAGTAGAACAAATATGTTTCACAATAGCAAAGATGAACAAGTGCTCTTAGCTATTCAGTTAAGTATTGTGACGAGGCGAAACTACCGTCGTACGAACACAACTATGGGTTCTTTGATTGCCCTGGGAGGAGGATCATCAAGAAGAACACATGAAATGTTAGTTCAGTTTATGACATGAATGTATAAAAGAATTATTTAACTTCGACACAGTTCTTTGCCACAGGAGAACTGGATAATTTACAACTGTCATGGACTAGCAAGCATCACTTGATGCGCTAATTAACTGGAAGTACAATTTTCAACTTTACATTTCGTTAGTAACTTTAACAATCACTGTCCTACTCGATGATGTTGATTCGAATTAGGGCAAGCTCTTGTACGCCCGACACTATATTGACAACAGTGTGAGTGCACTGCTGTTCTGAGAGGGGAGGCGTGCTCTTCAGTAGCGCCCCCCCCCCCCCCCCCTCCCATACGTCGTCGCGGCTGCAGCGAGACCTCGCTGATATCTGTGGTATCGGGTTCACTCTGCCCATTTTGGTGCGGCAAAGCGATCTCTGCATGATACCATAGTAAGCGTTTCAGAGCCCACGTCAAAATATGGAAAATATGGAAATGATGTGATGGAAAGACATGTCAGAGGTATCCAACAACGGATCTGGGGGAAAAGGGCGGTTATCCAAAAACTAAATCCTGTATTTTTCCCTTCAAAAATGAGTATAAAGGTTAAAAAGTGATTACACAAATCCTTCATAGAACCAATAACAAGTTATGGGAGTAAATGGACCACTTAAGAAGAGCATAAAGAATTTCGTATCTTGGTCATGTAAGAAATGAGGAAATAAGAGAAAGGACACAGCCACACTATAGTATTACGAATAGAATGGAAAAAAGACAGGACGGATAGCGCATGTCTAAAGAATGGCAGACGACAGATGGGCAAAGAGAACAGTTTCGTGCAACCGCCTGTAAGAAGAAGAGGAGGAGGAGGACCGTGAAAAAGTTGGCTAACGGATATAAAAAAAAGCGATGGAGAAGAGAAAGGACGGCGAGATCGAGGCGTCTGACGACAGAGATGCGGGATGGAGCGACACCTTACGACCCCTGCGACAAGCAAAGAGCTCGCAATATAAGAGGTGTTTCACAGTAGCGAAGATGAACGAGTGCTCATATTTCTTAATGTTTGTATTTTAGAACCCATGTGTATTGAATATTTTAGTCCATATTAAAAATATGGAATAATTACTTTTAACAAGGGAAAACTGAAAGGTGGAAGAAGTACGTTGAGGGTCTATACAAGGAGGATGAAGGAAGCATGAAAGGGAGGCAGTGTTTGAGAAGGGAGTGAGACAGGACTGTAGCGCCGCGGTGGTCGAGCGGTTCTAGGCGCTTCAAAAATGGTTCAAGTGGCTCTGAGCACTATGGGACTTAACATCTGAGGTCATCAGTCCCCTAGAACTTAGAACTACGTAAACCTAACTAACCTAAGGACATCACACACATCCATGCCCGAGGCAAGATTCGAACCTGCGATCGTAGCGGTCGCGCGGTTCCAGACTGAAGCGCCTATAACCGCTCAGCCACACCGGCCGGCTAGGCGCTTCAGTCCTGCCTCGGGCATGGATGTGTGTGATGTCCTTAGGTTAGTTAGCTATAAGTAGTTCTAAGTTCTAGGGGACTGATGACCTCAGATGTTACGTTCCATAGTGCTCAGAGCCATTTGAACCAGGACTGTAGCCTATCCCTGAAGCTATTCACCAAGTACATTGAAATGGAAGAGGACGAGATGAAAATGAGATGGGGAATACGCCACTGCGAGAAGAATTTGACAGAGCACTGAAAGACCCAAGTCGAAATAAGGCCCCGGGAGTAGACGACATTGCGTCCGAACTACTGACAGCCTTGGGAGAGCCAATCGTGACAAAACTCTTCCATCTGATGTGCAAGACGTATGAGATAGGCGAAATACCCTCAAATGTCAGGAAAAATGTAATAATTCCAATATCAAAGAGAGTAGTTGCTGACAGGTGTGACAATTATCGAACTTTCAGTTTAATAAATCACTGTTGCTAAATACTAACACAAATTCTTTACAAAAGAATGGAAAAACTAGTAGAAGCCGATAGAGATGTAGGAACACGCTAGACAATACTGACACTACGACTTATCTTCGAAGATAGGAGATAGGCTAAGGAAAGGCAAACTTGCTTTTATAGCGTCTGTAGAATCAGAGGAAGCTTTTGACAGTGTTGACCGGAATACTCTTTTTGACATCCTGAAGGCAGGAGAGGCTAGTTACAACTTGTAGAGAAACCTACCGATAGTTATAAGAGTCGAGGTGCATGAAACGGAGGCAGTGGTTGAAAAGGTTGTGAGACAGGGTTGTAGCCTATTCCCGATGTCATTCAATCTGTACATTGATCAAGCAGTAAAGGAAACTAAAGAAAAAGTTGGAGTAGGAATTAAAATTCAGGGGAAAGAAATAAAAACTTAGAAATTCGCCGATGACACTGTAATTCTGACAGAGACAGCATAGGACTTGGAAGAACAGTTAAATGGAATGCACGGCGTCTTGAAAGGATGATGTAAGGTGAACATCAACAAACGCAAAACAATGATAATGGAACGTAGTCGAATTATATCAGATGATGGTAAATGTAAATGTCGTGTGACTAGAGCCTCTCGTTGGGTAGACCGTTCGCCGGGTGCAAGTCTTTCGATTTGACGCCACTTCGGCGACTTTCGCGTCGATGGGAATGAAATGATGATGATTAGGACAACACAACACCCAGTCGCTGAGCTGAGAAAATTTCCGCCCCAGCCGGGAATCGAACCCGGGCACTTAAGATTGACGTGCTGTCGCGCTGACCATTCAGCTACTGGGTGCGTAAAGATGATGGTGAGGGAACTAGATTAGGAAACGAGACAAAGTAGTAAATCAGTTTTGCTATTTGGGTAGCAAAGTAACTGATGATGGCCGAAGCAGAGAGGATATAAAATGGAAATTGGCAACGGCAAGAAAAGCATTTCTCAAGCAGAGAAATTTGTTAACCTCGAATATTTAAATGTTAGGAAGTATTTTTGTACGGAGTATAGCCATTTATGGAAGTTAAACATCGGCCATAAACAGTTCAGACAAGAAGAGAGTAGAAGCTTTTGAAATGTGGTGCTACAGGAGAATGCTGAAGATTAGATGGGTAGATCACGTAAGTAATGAGGAAGTACTGAATAGAATTAGGGTGACAAGAAATTTGTGACACAACCTGACTAAAAGAGGTGATCGGTTGGTAGGACAAGTTCTGGGGCATTAAAGGATCACCTATTTAGTACTGGAGGGAAATACTTGGGGCAAAAATTATAGAGGGGGACGAAGAGGTGATACAGAAAGCAGATCAGAAGAATGAGGTTATGGTAATTATTCGAAGACGAAGAGGCTTGCACAGGATACAGTAACATGGTGGGCTGCATCAAACTGGTCTTCGGACGCAAGACCACATCAACAACAACACTGATTTTCCACGTAAGACGAAAACATCTTAGGGTTGTCACTTAGATCAGATGATAAAATTTTACTTTCAAAGTCACTGAACGCTTCTCTAATTGCTCTGTTTACGCTCTGTGACGAAGAAATTAGCACAGGAGAGGAGTTAATGGCGAGCAGCATCAAACCAGTCAGAAGACTGCTGAGAATTAAAAAAAAAAACACACTCTCGGTAAGTTTCTCACCGCCGAGAACAGTGTTGGTGTGGGAGGGAGAGCGCGCAGACTTTTAGCCATTCGGGCCACGGCAGGAAACTGTGAGGCGGAGCGGAATATTTATAGCTGGGTGTGCGGCGTGCGGCGATGTGCTGGCGCCCGCATGCCGCATACCAGCTGGCGGGTCGTGGACGACGGTGTGGCTGTGGCTGTGGAAGCCGGCGAGAGGTTGCGACAGGACGCAGGGCTGTTAGGGGGACGCCCAGAGCGGAGCGTGTGGGCGAGGCAGCTGTCAGTAGCCAGCAGGGCGCTCGTCTCTACAACTGGATGTACAGAGTGGATCACTTTCTAGGTCAGCATGAAGTGCACTGAGATGACGAAAGCCATAGGACAGCGACTGCACATATACAGGTGGTGGCAGTGCCGCTTACACAAGGTACGTACTCCGGTGATTCACGTGAAAAGGCTTCCGACGTGACTAGTAGTAGTATGGTAGTTGGAGCTAGACGCATGAGACAACCAGTTTCGGAAATCGTTAGGGAATCCAATACTCCGAGGTCCACAGTGTTAAGGGTGTGCCGAGATTACCACATTCAGGCATTACCTCTCACCACGGACAAGGCAGTCGCTGACGGCCTTCACTTAACGACCGAGAGCAGCGGCGTTTGCGTAACGTTGTCAGTGCTAAGAAACAAGCACCACTGCTTGAAATAACCCCAGAAATCAATGTGGGACGCACAACGAACATATCCGTTAGGACAGTGCGGTGAAATTAGGCGCTAATGGGCTCTGCTAACAGTTCAACATCGCCTGCAGCGCCTCTCCTGGGCCCATGACCATATCGTCTGGACCCTAAACGACTGGTAAACCGTGACCTGGTCAGACAAGTCCCAATCTCAGTTGGTAAGAGCTGATGGTAGGGTTAGAGTGTGGCGGAGATTCCACGAAGACATGGAGCAAAGTTATCAATAGGGCACTGTGCAAGCTGGTGCTCCATAATGGTGTGGGCAGTCCTCTGGTCCAACAGAACCAATCACGGGTTATGTTCGGGTACTTGGAGACCATCTACAGCCATTCATGGACTTCATACTCCAAAACAGCGATGGAATTTTTATGGACGACCATCCACCATGTCACCTGGGCACAATTCTTCAAAATGGTTCAAATGCCTCTGAGCACTATGGGACTTAACATCTGAGGTCATCTGTCCCCTGGAACTTAGAACTACTTAAACCTAACTAACCTAATGACATCACACACATCCATGCCCGAGGCAGGATTGGAACCTGCGACTGTAGCGGTCGCGCGGTTCCAGACTGAAGCGCCTAGAACCGCTCGGCCACTGCGGCCGGCCACAATACTTCGCGATTGGTTTTAAGAACATTATGAACAATTCGAGCCAATAATTTGGCCAGTCAGATCGCCCGACGTGAACCCCATTGAACATTTATAGGAGATAATCGAGAGGTCAATTCGTGCACAGAATCCTGTACCGGCAACACTTCCACAATTTGGGACAGCTGTAGAGGCACCATGGCTCAATTTTTCTACAGGGACTTCCAAAGACTTGAGTCTAAGGCATGCCGAGTTGCTGTATTACGCCGAGCAAAATGAGATCGACATGATATTAGGAAGTATCCCATGACTTTCGTCATCTCAGAGTAATTCTCATCACTCTTACAACTGATTTGATGCGGTTCATCACCAACTCCCCTCCTGTGCCAATCCATTCACCTCAGAGCGTAAAGTGGGCAATGAGAGACCTTTCAATGACACTGGAAATAAAATCCTGTCAACTGTTCTGAGCAAAAATAAGAAGTTCTGATCTTACGTAAAATCAGTAAGTGGTTCAAGATTCCCTATTCATTCACTCAGTGACCATACTGGCACCGAAAAGGAAGATAACAGAGAGAAGGCCGAAGTACTGAATTCGGTCTTCCGAAATTGTTTCAGCGCGGAAGATCGTAACACGCTCATTTGAATCGTAGTACGAATATCGAAATGGCAGTCATTGAGATGATCGCGGGATACAGAAGCAACAACAATCATTTAGTACTGGAAAGGTGTCAGAACCAGATGAGATACTTATAAGATTCTACAAAAATGATCCGAAAGAACGTGCTGCCCTTCTAGTAGCAGTTTATCGTAGATCGCTCGAACAACGAAAGGTACCTGGCGACTGGAGTAAAGCGCTGGTCATTCTCGTTTTTAACAAGGATCTTAGGACAGATGCGCACAGTTGTAGACCTATATCGTTGACGGCAGTCTGCTGTACAATTGTGGAACATGTTTTATGTTCAAGAATTATGAAGTTTTTGGAGAACGAAAATCTCTATAAAAATTAACATGGATTCTACAAACAGAGATATTGCCAAACTCTGTTCCTCTTCAGATTTTTAGGAAGAATGTTAAGGAAATGTCCACGATGGAAGTGGGTTTGGCGCTTGTTCGGCGGAGTCTAGAATCTAGTCCATCAATATGGGATCCTTACCAGGTAGGACTGATAGAGCAGATCCAACGAAGAACGGCGCGTTACTTCACAGGATCGAGATTCTCAAAGCACTCCAGTGATAGACGTTGCATGAGAGGCGTTTCCATCGCGGAGAGGCGTACTACTGAAATTTCGAGAGAGCGCTTTCCGGGTAGTCTGACGACATATTACTTCCTCCCACATTTCGTGAAAAGACCACGACGAGAAGGTTCGAGAAATTAGAGCCAATACAGAGGCTTACCGACAATCATTCTTCCCACGCGAGCCGGCAGCGGTGGTCTCGCGGTTCTAGGCGCGCAGTCCGGAACCGCGCGACTGCTACGGTCACAGGTTCGAATCCTGCCTCGGGCATGGATGTGTGTGATGTCCTTAGGTTAGTTAGGTTTAAGTAGTTCTAAGTTCTAGGGGACTGATGACCACAGCTGTTAAGTCCCATAGTGCTCAGAGCCATTTGAACCATTTTTTTCCCACGCGAGAGTGGTACACGAAAGGTGCGATCACTTAGTGGTACCAGAAGTACCCTCCGCCACACACCGTTAGGTAGCTTGAAGAGTATGATCTAAATGTAGAGAATCACCTGCACTCTAAGTCCCCAATCATTTGTCTGTCTTCTTCTAAGCTTTTACCCTGTACAGCTCCCTCTAGTACTATGGATATCGTAACATGTCCTCTCATCCTGTCCCCCCTTCTTCTTGTCACTGTATACCATATGTTCCTTTCTTCGTCGATTCTGCGGAGAACATATATGCAGAAGAAGTAATGAATGCATCAGAGGAACGATTGGGCAAGAAGACAAGGGGCAGAGGAAACCCTTGGATAATACAAGGTTTAAACTTTAATTGATGAAAGGGAAAAAATACGAAAGAGCAGAAAATGAAGAAGGCAAAAGGTGCTGCGAACGTCTTAAAAATGAGACGAACAGATGATGCAAAATGGCAAAGGAAGAGTGACTAGCGGGGAAATGAAAACCTGTAGTAGCATCGATGACTGTGGGAATGGCAGACGTCTCAGGTGTGAATACTAAAGAAATATGTTTGGAGAAACCAGCAGTGGTTGATATGGGAAGCTACTAACGGGGCTGGCTGGCTCCAGGGATTTTGTCGCCCCGATGCGCAAATGTCAAGGGCCGCTGCCCTCTCCTCTCCTTGTATTTTGAGACATAGTCAACCTATTTCTCAATGACATTCTCCGATGACTTTTTATTTTCACGTATGATACTATTTCACTCGTCTTTTTGACGTGAAAAGAACTTTAAGATCAGAGCCAGGTATGGGGCACCAACCACTCAAAACAGAAGTGAAACACACGTTCGTTTGCGTGGCCATCACCCGCAACAAACACAAAAATATTTGTTTCGTTTTGTAAATAAAAACCGCCTTTTCCTGCTGCAATGTATTTTATCCCTACCATTCGCGTTTCGCCTTTTATTTCTTCAGGCATCTTCACTGAGATCAAGAATGCTACAGTTTTCATTTTATGTGTGATATTTGCAGATTATAAGACAGTTAGCGTCTCCTTTTTTGCGTAAATAAGTAATAAGTAATAAGTAAATAAGTGATTACTTCGCATTTTTGATTGGTATCTGCGTTTCCTCTCATATGGTTACATGCTGGAGGTCGCCCTATAACTTTACTTACGAAACATAAGCACTTTTTCATGTTCCGAACTTTTTCTTCACGCTTTTCATATCGCGTGCCGTTATTGCTGTGGAACACAACAATGAGGTAATTAAAGAACAACAAAGCGGCAGGAACGGACGGCATTCCTGCAGAACTTTCAAGCAAGGAGTCTCTGAATGGGAAAGCAACATTCTGAAACTGGTTAGTTGAGGCGCTCAGTCCGGAACCGCGCGACTGCTGCGGTCGCAGGTTCGAATCCTGCCTCGGGCATGGATGTGTGTGATGTCCTTAGGTTAGTTAGGTTTAAGTAGTTCTAAGTTCTAGGGGACTGATGACCGCAGATGTTCGGTCCCATAGTGCTCGGAGCCATTTGAACCATTTTGAAACTGGTTAATCTCGTATGGGAAGAAGAGGAAATGTATCAAACACGAGAAGAGGGAATTATATGCCCTATATATATGAAAGGAGACCAGGTGGAATGCGTTACCTACATGGGGATCACACTGCTTAATCTCGGATATAAAATCCTCTCTAACATACTGTACGGCCGACTCATTTGAATAACAGTGAGGGAAACGGGGCCGTACGAATGTGGATTAATCCGATGTAAGTAAACTATCGACCAGATATTTATCCTTAGACAAATTCTGGATAAAGCAAAGGATTATGGGATCGGAACGTATCATCTTTTTATCGATTTTAAAGCAGCTTACGGTAGTACAGACAGAGAGCAACTATATCGAGCTCTAGACGAACTTGGTATTCCAAAAACAGTGATAAGGATAGTAAGAATGACAATGAGACGAAAGCAAGATAGCGTAAAAACTGGAGGAATGTTGTCCAATACTTTGGAAATTAAAAATGGACTACGCAAGGTGATGCGCTGACATGCCTCCTCTTCAATGCCGCCCTGGATAAGGTGATGACAGAAGCAAATATTTTGAATAGGGGACCAATTTTTCATAAATCTGTGCAGATAGCTGGCCGGAGTGGCCGGGAGGTTCTTGGCGCTACAGTCTGGAACCGCGCCACCGCTACGATCGCAGGTTCGAATCCTGCCTCGGGTATGGATGTGTGTGATGTCCTTAGGTTAGTAAGTTTTAAGTAGTTCTAAGTTCTAGGGGACTGATGACCTCAGCAGTTAAGTCCCATAGTGCTCAGAGCCATTTGTATCATTTTTTTGTGCAGATACTGGCCCATAGTAGCAAGAACTCTGACGGCTATGGAAGCGACATTTACCGCACTTGAACAGGCCGGCTGGAAAACAGGACTGAATATCAACGAGCAGGAATCAAAACACCTAGCTGCTGGGACAACGCACAGAGAGAACATGCTAGCCGAAATAATGATGGGTAGTTATACCTCTGAAAGAGTCGGTCATTGCAATTACCTGGGTTCAACTGTAAGCAGCCTAAATGATAGCTGCTATGAAATGAAGCAGAGCCTAATTGCGGCCAATAAAGCTTATTTCGTCGAAGCAAAGCTTCTATTTTCAGGATTCCTGACTGGCGCCACGAAACTAATCACCTACAGAACACAGATGAGACCAGTGCTCTGACAGCAAGGGATGCTGAATCGCTGGATGCATTCGAGAGAAGGACACTCAAGAGAATCATCGGCCCAATTTGCGAAAGGGGAAGATGGAGGAGAAGATGCAACCGTGAGTTGTAAGCCATCTGCAAAGATCAACCTGTTAGAAGAATACGAAATTGCAGTACCTGTGCTATTCCTAATAACGATGCGGCTCGGGGTAGCCGTGCGGTTTGAGGCGCTTTGCCACGGTTCCCCCCTTCAGAGGTTTGAGTTCTCCCTCGGGCATGGGCGTGTGTGTTGCCCTTAGCGTAAGTTAGTTCCAGTTAGATTAAGTAGTGTATAAGCTTAGGGACCGATGACCCTAGCAGTTTGGTCCCATAGGCACTTGCCACCATTAAAAATGATGCAAAGTTCCTTCGGATATGTAATATACGTAATGGATGCACAAGTACAGGTTGTGGACACATGGTTGACGACATATGTAAGTTTCGATCTGGCCATAGTCGTCCTCGGTTAGCCAAATGGTAAGGCAAACGCTCGCGATAAGCGGAAAATTAGGATTCAAGTCCCAGTCCGGCACAAATTTTCATTGTCATTCCATTGTACAGCTGATAGTTATCGACATTCACAACTATGAATACATTTCATGTGTTAAAAGAATTGTGAAGTCATCGAGGCTGAGGTGGGTCGGAAACTTGGCACAGATGAATGATGCGGAAACATCAAAAAAGATTTTGCAAGGAAAGTCAGGAGGACAGAGAGGACGTGGTCGACCGAAATCTAGATGGGATGACAGAATCATGGAAGATGTGCTGCAGGAACGGGAAGATACTAGCAAGGGACTGGGATAAATGGAAGGAGATAGTGGAAGACGCCAGAGTCGCAGAAGAAGAAGAAGAAGAAGAAGAAGAAGAAGAAGAAGGTACTAATGTACCTTCCACAAACCCCAGATGAAATTGCCGTTGTAGATGCGAAATCGTTCAAAAAAATCATAGGCATTTCAAAAAAATCAAATGGTTCAAATGGCTCTGAGCACTATGGGACTTAACAGCTATAGTCATCAGTCCCCTAGAACTTAGAACTACTTAAACCTAACTAACTTAAGGACATCACACAACACCCAGGCATCACGAGGCAGAGAAAATCTCTGACCCCGCCGGGAATCGAACCCGGTAACCCGGGCGCGGGAAGCGAGAACGCTACCGCACGACCACGAGCTGCGGCCTCTTAGGCATATTTACATTTTGTCATCAAATATTAAATGTTCAGTGCTCTTAGGTGCATATGATCATTCTTAGGTTCTGTAGGCACGATTCATCAAATTAAAAAAAAATCGTTTTTACAGCATGTACTTGCAATCATCGCATTACTGCACAAAATTTGTACAGAAATAAGATTGTACGTGATATTCACATTATTTCATCTTACTAATAACATACTCCCATCGATCTGCTCTGCTAAGAAATTCATCAATGGAGTAGAAGAGGTTGGCCATCAATAAATCGTTTAGACTTTTCTAAAACTGAACTTTATTATTACTTAAGCTTTTTATGGCTGATGGCATGTTATTGAAAATGTGTATTGGTGAACAGTGGACACCTTCCTGAAACAAAGTAAGTGATTTTGAATCTTTGTGAAAGTTATTTCTTATTTCTAGTATTGATTCTATAATTTGAGCACTGGGTTGAAAACAAAAGATATATTTTGATAGCAAATTTCATTAAGGAATAAATATATTGGGAAGCAGAAGTTTGTATCCCCAGTTCCTAAAACAGCCCTACGCAGGACTTTCTTGATTTCACACCACAATTAATTCGTATTGCGCGTTTCTGAGCTTGGGAAACTTTAGCTTGGCTTGATGAGCTACCCCAGAAAATTATCATGTATGTCATTATGGAATGAAAGTGTACATAGTACGCTACCTTTTTTATTTTTATGTCGCCTATGTCTGAGAACATTCGCATAGCAAATAGAGATTTGTTTAGGCACTTCAGCAGTTCTAGGGTATGCTGCACTCAGTTAAATTTATTATCATTCTGTAATGCCAGTAGTTTAACATTGTCTACTTCTTTTATCTGCTTGTCATCAAAATTTAGGCATATACTGGCAGGAAACCTTTTACAAGTTCTGAACTGCATATAGTATTTTTTTCCAAGATTTAGTGACACAGAATTGGCTAGGAGCCAATTATTAATAACCATGAAAATTTCATTAGCCGATCTTTCTGAGGCTATAACTGATTTACTGTTTCTTTCTGTGTTTGTAACATCTGCAAACAAAACATATTTCGCATCTGGTAATGTTAAAGATGAAAGGCTGTTGACATATGCAAGAAAAATTAATGGCCCTAAGACAGAACCTTGTGGGGACACCAAATGTTATTGGTTTCCAGTTGGATGATACCTGATAGCTTAATACACATCGGCTTGCTAATGACACGTTTGTTTTCTGTCCCTGTTACACTGTAATATTCTAATTTACTTAAAAGGATATTGTGATCAACACAGTCAAATGCCTTTGAGAGATCACAAAATACACCAGTAGCCTGTAATTTATTATCTAATGAATGAATTACAAAAAAAATAAAAAAAATGGCTCTGAGCACTATGGGACTCAACTGCTGAGGTCATAAGTCCCCTAGAACTTAGAACTACTTAAACCTAACTAACCTAAGGACAACACACACATCCATGCCCGAGGCAGGATTCGAACCTGCGACCGTAGCGGTCGCGCGGTTCCAGACTGTAGCGCCAGAACCGCTCGACCACCAGCGGCCGGCAATGAATTACAGTCTCATTTTATGTGTAGATAGCCTTATCAATATCTGAACGCTTTTAAATCCGAATTGTGACTTGGATAATATTTTTTTTAGTCAGTTAAGGAGAACACTGCATATTATCTTTTCTAAAATTTTTGAGAATGCTGGCAAAAGTGAAACTGAACAGAAGTCTGATGGTATTTCTTTATGTCCTTTCGTCCTTAAAGGCTTGTCTTCAGCATATTTCAAACACTCAGGAAACGTTACATTGATAAAACACTAGTTACACAAATAACTTAAAATGTCACTAACCTCAGAGGTACACTAATCAGTTTTGTTGCTATATTATTATAACCACTATAATTTTTTTGATTTCAAGGATTTTATGGTGGATATTACTTCTACTGGTGTTGTGAGGATCGTACTCCTATAACTGCAGTTATTTGTAGTGACTGGTCTGAGATATTCCAGAACTGCATCTACTGAACCTGACAACTCCATCTTTTCATAACAGATATGAAGTGCTTATGGGAAATTTCAGCAACACTGCACATGTGTGTTAAGCATGTATATGCTCCTATGTGCTCCTCTTCATCACTGGTTCTATCAGTCTCCTCCTTTGTTGTATTCCACATTATCTTTACTTCGTTATCTCATGTGACTATCCATTTCCGATAATGCATTTGCTTTAATGTGTATATTACGATCTTCAATATTTTGCAGCATGTTTTGTAATGATCTATAGCATTTATATCAGAGATATTTCTAACTAGTAGATATAGTTTCCTTTTTGTCTTACAGGTAACCTATATTCCTTGAGTAATCCATAGTCTTTTTATAGGCTCTGGTCTAATCTGGGTTGGTTTTGGGGGAAAAAAGGTTTCAAATCAGTTAAGAAAATTATTAATAAAAGCGTATTTCTCATTCATGCTATGAGCATTTTACCCATCACTCCAATTCATTTATTTTTCCTTGGGCTTACTAATTGTCCTCTTGAACTCAGATTTAGTAGATTTTGTATCCTGATCAATATTAACATTTAGCAAAAAGGACTGCATGTCATGGTCAGAGAGGCCACTTAGTATTGGTTTTATAATATAATTTTGCCCATTAGACATTTCTATAAAGATATTATCAGTGGCCCTCCTTGAGGCCTTAGCTATTCTAGTTGGAAAGTTAACGGTATGAATTAAGTTGAATAAACGCTACTGACTACAGTAATTTCTGACTGGAAAATTTTCCAAGAAAATCTACATTAAAATCACCAGCAACCACTAATTCTTTCTTTTCTGTTGTTAAATAGGCAAATAGAGTTGTAAAATTATTTCCGAACAGATTTAAATTATACTTACTATTATGAATGATTTATTATGCAATTCTACTTCTGTTGCATATGTTTTCATATGATACTCTAGACAGAATTTATGAACGTCTATGTTATTTAATTTATGGCAGTTCCTGATGAAAGTGGCAACTTTTCCTTTATTTCCGCCCCACAAAAGTGAGAAGCTAACCTAAATCGTGCAACATTTAACATGTTTATACCAGAGGTCAAATGATATTCTGAGAGGCAGATTATGTAAACAGGGTTGGTTGACTAATTCATCAATGCAGTTAAGTAATTCATTGATTTTACCGCTTAGCCCTCTAATATTTTGATGCGTTAGAGGCAGTTGGCGTTTCACTCTGACTGAGATAAAACTAGGTAGAAATAAAACCGCGGAGCTAACAATTCCTACGGCAAGTCAGACACTTAACTCACAGCAAAAATAATAGTTCAGTAAGTCAAATTGCCGAAAAACAAGAAAACACATTTATGAAAATTAGGCCTACTTGCAATTGTATGTTAACAAAGCTGCTACGTGCAAAGTTTCTAGTTCCAGTAAATTAAATTTATACTGCATTTCGCAAATAAGAATTAAAATAGTCAAGGGATTCGCTGTACTTAACTTGTTGGAAGGAAAAGGAACAGTTAAATGAGATTCTGTAAGTTAACTGCTCCAAAACGTAAACAAAAATACAACTGTAACCCTACTTTATGGTCTTTTTGCGTGTTCTGGAATAATATGCAAAGAAAAGTGAAACCTTTAACGGTAAGCTTCAGCACACTAATAACGTATTTAATGTGTTATCGGTGTTAAACTAAGTTTTATTTCAGTCTAAATCACTAATCTGTTCGAGAGCACAAAACTCGCGTCTCTGAACCTCAATATTATAGCTTAAATCGAAACTAAAATTAATGATAAACGTACGCTCACAGACTTACCTTATATTGCATAAATTTTTCTTGCTTTGCCATCAGCGAACTTCTATTTGACTTCGTTGAAATCCAGGCATTCCGTTATCTCATGCTCAGTCGACATCTTTGCCAGCCCACACAGTCGTTTCTGTCTCACTGTTGACCTCAGATTTGTTTTAATCAGTTTAAACTTTGAAAAACTTCTTTCTCCACTTGGCATTGTCAACGGTTGTGTTACCAGACTTCTTAAGGCTGCACCTGCGTTGGGCGCACTGCCATACTCTTGTATGAGTTTCTAAGTTTCAGTTGTGTGCTAGCAGGCTTTACCAGCGTTGAGACCAGTTTAAGTTCATTATTTAAAATCGACAAGACTGATGCCTTTAACTTGTCCGAGACAAACTGTCACACACTTTGGAACACTTGTAGGTTAGTACGTCAGGTGACATCCCTTTAATTTTATTAATTCAGCACGAAAGAAAATCTCTCAGTGACTTTGAAGCTAATAAAATCTCTCACTGAGAGCACATATAACATGAAATATTTTAAAGCAAACATCTATTTTGTACAACGTTTGTGGATCTTCAGCTTTCTCATATTCTCCCTCGTACTGGAACTGTTTCTTCTTCCGTCTCTTTCGTATCTACACTCATGCACACAACGTGGCAATACACAAAACTGGCGCTAATAACATAGGCACATAGGGCACACACACGACACAGGTCTGTAAGTCCACGGTATTGGTGATAAGTTGGGAAAAACGCCCCGAAACACATGTGCTACAAAACGCCACTGTTTCCTGCGCATGTACCCCGACATCAATATGGGATATGATCATCATGCACACGTACACAGGGAGCACAACAGGTTGGCATACTCTGGATCAGGTGGTCGAGCAGCTGCTGGGGTATAGCCTTCCAGTCTTGCACCAGTGCCTGTCGAAGCTCCTGAAGTGTCCTAGGGGTTTGAAGACGTGCAGCGATACGTCGACCGAGAGCATCCCGGACGTGCTCGGTGGGGTTTAGGTCTGGAGAACAGGAATGCCACTCGATTCGCCTGATATGTTCTGTCTCAAGGTACTCCTCCACGATGGAAGCTCGGTGGGACCGTGCGTTATCATCCATCAGGAGGAAGGTGGGACCCACTGCGACCCTGAAAAGGCGGACGTACTGGTACAAAATGACGTCCCGGTACACCTGACCTGTTACAGTTCCTCTGTCAAAGACATGCAGGGCTGTACGTGCACCAATCATAATCCCACCCACACCATCAAACCACGACCTCCATCCAGATCCGGACATTAAGGGGTTGGTATCTGGTTTCTGGTTCACGCCAGATGAAAACCCGGCGAGAATCACTGTTCGGACTATACCTGGACTCGTCCGTGAACATAACCTGGGATCACTGTTCCAATGACCATGTACTGTGTTCTTGACACCAGGCTTTACGGGCTCTCCTGTGACCAAGGGTCAGTAGAATGCACCTTGCAGGTCTCCGGGCGAATAAACAAGGTCTGTTCAGTAGTCTGTAGACTGTGTGTCTGGAGACAACTGTTCCAGTGGCTGCAGTAAGGTCCCGAGCAAGGCTACCTGTAGTACTCCGTAGCCGTCTGCGGGCACTGATGGTGAGATATCGGTCTCCTAGTGGTGTTGTACACTGCGGACATCCCGTACTGTAGCGCCTGGACACGTTTCCTGTCTGCTGGAATCGTTGCCATAATCATGAGATCACACTTTGTGGCACACGGAGGGCCCGTACTACGACCTGCTGTGTTTGACCAGCCTCGAGTCACCCTAGTATTCTTCCCCTCATAACGGCTTTGAGCCATTTTCGACACACAGTCACCATTCGCACGTCTGAAAACTTCTGTACACGTAGTCACTGCACCGTACTCTGACATGCACCAACACACCTCTGTGTACGTGGACTGCTGCCAGCGCCACCGTGCGACGACCGCAGGTCAAATGTACCACATGGTCACACCCCGAGGTGATTTAAACTCGCAAACCGCCCACCAGAGCGTTGTGTCACCATGTATCAGCATTATTCTTAATTTATGAGCATGAGTCTACGTTGTACTTGCCTAAGATCGAGTTTTGTGTATGAATGAGATGTATTTACAACTTATGCTCACACGTCTTTATTCAAGCAAAGCTTCCATTGTCTTGTTTAATTCATATTTTTGGAACCACATTAAAAATTAAGATTTTGCTGCCCCCAATCACCTGCCGTGCTGGATGGTGGCCAGGTTCCCCTCCGCTCCCCTCCACCTCCTCTCCAGAGGCGGCCCTGACTACTCATAAGAAAGGAAGGCTGTGAAGTGGAGGGAAAAACAGTAGCCACTAGTTTTACGTGGTCGGCGCCGCTCTAGCGAAGGTACCGTACCCTGTTAAGGGCATATGGTCCCGAGGCTATAAGAGCGGGTTCGCTGCCAAGTGGTCTAAATCACAGAAACTGAAAAATAGGCTGACACCACTTATTACTAGACAGGCAGATCTTTGTATCCGACAAGTGACGTGGGTTCTTATTTGATAGGTGGCTTACACTGAATGGACCTGCTGAGTGCCTTAGCGATCGAGTGGTGTACGTTCAAATGTTCATGGCAGTCAGGTCCGTTACCGTCGTCTGATAACGAAAGAGTCTGTTGTTCATGAAATGCAACGTTCAGATTTTCCGACAAACACTTTCAGGAGTGTACGACGAGGAGGAAAAAAGAAATGCTGCTGAAAACGAAAGTACGGGCTGAAAAAGCATCATATCATATACGATATAGAGCATGGAACGTAAGGACTTTTTTTTGTATAAATAAGAACTTCATGAAAGTGAAGGAACGTGAAGGCCGGATTTTAGGTGCCTGATTTCTAGAGCTTTGCTTGGCTGAATTTCAAACGGTTTTCCCTGATGGAAAGTTCCTCACAGAAGCAAAGAAAGAAATATGGCGGACCTATTGAACTTCCGCCTTCCCACTGTCGTTCCTTTCTAGGCTTACAATGTTGTAGTGGCAACGCTTCAAACGATGACGAACAATTTGATGAGACCATGATAACACAAAAGTAATGACATTTCCTGAACTTTTATTTCGTGTTCTTTCAATTTTCTTTTCTCTTACTATCTCTTGACAATATATCTCAGTTCCGTTTTTTGAGTCAGCTTTTCTTTAAGATCATTCCCCTTCCGAAATCATTTGTTTAGATACTGATTTTGTAAGAATTAATTTTGAGGTAGTTAAAATCTTTCAGCAATAGATTTACAAAATGTGATAGAAAGTTTATGTTTACAAGTTATTACCGTGTCCTCATTTATTAAATATTTGATAATGAGCTACAAACTTTAAATTTGCTCTCCTGACAAACTTGAATTTTGGACATACACCATCTGGCAGCCAGTCTGACCGTATAAGCCGGTCGTCACTTCAGGTAATGCGCAGGAAGTTGCATTGAAAGAGCCGTTGTGATGGTTCGCTGGAGACTGGCGCTTTGGTCTAGTGTAGCCACACATCTCGCTAAGACAAGAAGTTTCCCCCCAGTGTCCCCGTTTCACATGAAGCTAACGTCCGCATGAGAACGTCCGGGCTGTGCATAAGAATGTAGGCTGCGCAACTGTATATACGCTACACTGCACTGCAGTCGCCTCACTGGTGCAACTAACTTTCTTCTTGTTCACAGGGCAGCACATAGTCTACTTCCTTCACAGAGGCATGTAGCTGCCCTAAGTTTATTTTTCCTAACTGGCTACCCGGCCAGTGCTAGTACACCGATAACTAATGCTCGTAACATACAGTGCAATCAAATAGACAATCAACAACTTCTTAACACTTTCACGGAAAGCAGTACACTGTGACTTAATGGTGGATTACGAATCTGAATGCAAATGTGGATAACATATGCAGGGTGTTAGAAATAAGCGCCTCATATTTCTATAAGAGGTCAAAAAAAGATGTAGAATTCCCATAATTAGATGCCCAGAAACAAATAGCTGTTGACGTATGGGCCGTTTTGCTCGTGACGGGTAACGTCTAGTATTTATAGTTGAGGCAGAATTTACAAGAGATGGCTCACTGAATTACAATAATATGCACATGTGGCCAGATGAAAATACTGGAGCAATCATTAAGATTGATAAGTGTTCTGTATAATTTTGGTATGTGAATTTTTGGTATCTGAATCGATCGTGAGCGAGCAGCGATGTTGTAAGCTGTATAGCAGAAGTTAAGCATCTTTAAGATGCTCGAGGGCGCAATGGAATAGACAATGTTTAGCTTTAGAGAGACGCAGTCGAAGTTCAACTGTGTTAAAGTTAAGCTGATAATTTTATAGGCAGTGTTAGTGAGGAAGCCATGGCAGTATTATGATTCAAATTTAATGTCACTATTTATCTTTTTGTTCAATCAACAAGATTACGAAACTGATTTGTGAAGGAAGAAATCTAATGGAATTTCAGCTAAATACAATAATGATGCCGGCCGGTGTGGCCGAGCGGTTCTAGGCGCTTCAGTCTGGAACCGCGCGACCGCTACGGTCGCAGGTTCTAATCCTGCCTCGGGCATGGATGTGTGTGATGCCCTTAGGTTAGTTAGGTTTAAGTAGTTCTACGTTCTAGGGGACTGATGACCTCAGAAGTTAAGTCCCATAGTGCTCAGAGCCATTTTTATTATCAGCCGGCCGCTGTGGCCGAACTATTCTAGGCGCTTCAGTCCGGAACCGCGCTGCTGCTACGGTCGCAGGCTCGAATCCTGCCTCTGGCATGAATGTGTGTGATGTCCTTAGTTCAGATAACTTTCACTATATATTTTTATTTGTTTAGATAACTTTCAAGGTGAGGCATCAGAATCGTTTCAATATCAATGTAAGAGCAGGAGTGGTCTGTGACAGATTCGTAGCGCTTTACACTTCTTCAAACAGATAAAGAGGTGTTTTGGATTATCGTTTTCTGTGCCATGAATCACCACCTCTACTGGAGAACGTTACCCTTGCAGAAAGACGACTGTGGTTCATGCGCGATGGACACAACCCTAGTTTCTACGGACAGTGCGACAGTACCTCACTGCATCGTTTCGTCGACGATGGATTGGTCGAGTACGTCCAATAGCAAATTATTTTAGGTTAGATTTAAAACTTTTTTGGTTACCTGTCAGACATTTTATGTTATTGAGCGAATGATCAAAAATTTTTGTTACTGCATTTTAAGTTCTTTCTGAGCCACTGACAGCTTTGATAATAGGTGATACAGGTCATTGTTTCTCTAGTGTTGTAGGTGAGAACATCGATGTTCTCAAATTGTGGCTAATTTCATTAGCGAATATATATAGTGTGAAAGTGCATTTAGAATACTTAACTCCCTGAAGTAGTTCCTACAAAATCTCTGCGAGTGAACACACCAAATATTATTCTTTTGTACAATCAATACTTTCTTTCTAAGTGATAACTTATTCCAAATGGTTCAAATGGCTCTGAGCACTATGGGACTCAACTGCTGAGGTCATGAGTCCCCTAGAACTTAGAACTACTTAAACCTAACTAACCTAAGGACAACACACACATCCATGCCCGAGGCAGGATTCGAACCTGCGACCGTAGCAGTCGCGCGGTTCCAGACTGTAGCGCCAGAACCGCTCGTCCACCAGCGGCCGGCTAATTATTCCAGAAAACCATTCCATAAGACATTGTGTGTAAATATGCAAAATACGCCAGAAAGTTGATTGGCTTCTTTCCAAGACTAGCAATTATACGAAGGGCAAAACTGGCTGAATTTAATCGTCTGAGAAGCTCAGTAATCCGTTTCTTCCAGTTCAGGTTTCCATCGATATGTACACTAAAAAGTCTGGAGTATTCTACCCTATTTTCTGACTCTTATTCACGCGCTACATGAGTAGCTGGTATGACAGTTTCTTGTCTAGAACTGCATGTAGTGTGTCTTCTCAAAATTAAGAAGTAGTCAATTTTTAGAGAACCATGTAATGTGCAGATGTTACAGGAACGTGTGACCGGTGCACTCGACGCAACCTGAATGGAGCCAGGTGAATTGAAAGAGTGCGGGATTCACCTGTGAAGCAGGGCTTAAGGATGTGTCAGAATATGTGATAACCACATGGTGCGCTACTTGTATTTTAGTGTCTTCCGTTTTTTTCCCGGCCTTATCCCGTTTCCTCAGAGGGTCGGCATGTCATTCTGCATTTGACAGTGTTGGTCGTACAGGGCGACCCGATGTATTTGCTGTCGCCAGCAGTTCCCTGCCGCGAGACAAATTGTGGTACTGATCCCCCCTGTTACACTAAGCGTGTCAGAAGACTCTAGCGGAAGCAACGAAAAAAGGATTCGAAATTTAGAAGAACGTAAAATCTGCAAGATTGGCGAAATTTTACAAAAACTCGAAATTTAGCGCGAACTTCAATGCGAGATGCTTTTAGTAGTTTCCACAACGAAATTGCGTCTCGAAATCTGGCAGAAAACGCAAAAGGGGTTTGGTCACACATAAAGTACACCAGCGGCAAGACGCACTCAATACCTTCGCTGCGCGATACCAATGGTTATGTCACTGATGACAGTGCCACTAAAGCAAAGTTACTAAACACGGTTTTCCGAAACTCGTTCACCAAAGAGCACGAACTAAACATTCCAGAATTCGAATGTAGCACAACAGCGGACATCAGTTACTTAGAAGCAGATATCCTCGGTGTAGTGAAGCAGCTTAAATCACTTAATAAAGGCAAGGCTTCCGCTGCTCCACATTGCATGCCGGTCAGGTTTCAGAGTATGCTGATACAGTATAGCTCCATATCTAACAATGATACACAACCTCTCGTCGCTTCTTGAAAGATCTCTACCTAAAGACTGGAAAGTTGAACAAGTCACACCAATACTCAAGAAAGGAAACAGGAGTAATCCGCCGAATTACAGACACATATCACTAACGTCGATTTACGGTAGGTTTTGGAACATATTCTGTGTTCGAACATAATGAATTATCTCGAATAAAACCATTTATTGACTAATAGCAGCACCGATTCAGGGAAAGTCGTTCTTGTGAAACGCAACTAGCTCTCTATTCTCACGAAGTAATGAGTGCCGTCGACAGGGATTGACAAACAGATTCCGTATTTTTAGATTGCCAGAAGGCTTTCGACATCGTTTCTCACAGGCGTCGTCAAATTAAATTGCGTACCTATGGAGTATCGTCTCTGTTGTGCCACTGGATTCGCGAGTTCTCGTCCGGTACGTCACGGTTCGTAGTATTTGACGGAAAGTCATCGAGTAAAACAGAAGTAGTATCTGGCCTTCCCCAAGGAGGTCTTATAAGCCCTCTTCTGCTCCTGATCTACACAACCGGCATAGGAGACAATCTGAGCAGCCCTCTTAGAGCGTTTGCAGTCGATGCTGTCATTCAGCGTCTTGCAAAGTCATCGCATGATCAAAACCAACTGAAAAATGATTTAGACAAGATATCTGTATGGTGCAAAAAGTGGCAGTTGGCTCTAAATATGTAAACTGAAGGTGGAGGGGGGAAGAAAAGGAAGGAAAGGGGAGGGATCGTTAGGATATTACGCGGAATCGGCGGCGGCAAGTGAAAGAGTGTACTGCGGCGAGATTCGAACCCGGGGTCTCCTGCTTATTAGACAGGTGCGGTAACCACTGCGCCATCCGGGACACCGTGTTACTGCAACTGTACAGACTATCTCGGCCGCCTCACTGCCGACCCACACTCCCATCGAGCGCCACCTATCCACAGCTTCTGTCCATTTCCTCCACATTCGCTCTTCCGAGATCCCATAAGTCGAAAACGTCTGTACACGTAGTCACTGCACCGTACTCTGACATGCACCAACACACCTCTGTGTACGTGGACTGCTGCCAGCGCCACCGCGCGACGACCGCAGGTCAAATGTACCACATGGTCACACCCCGAGGTGATTTAAACTCGCAAACCGCCCACCAGAGCGTTGTGTCACCATGTATCAGCATTATTCTTAATTTATGAGCATGAGTCTACGTTGTACCTGCCTAAGATCGAGTGGATTCATTGCCCAGGTGGGCCTATCAAATTATATGAATGTGTGGTGTCAGTTCTTTTGGACATGTCCGGCAGAACAGACACCACACAGTCATATAACATGACTCAAAATAATGAAAAGTGTGAAGATATCCACATGGGTAATACAAGAAATCCGTTAAAATTCGGTTGCACGATAGATCACACAAATATGAAGACTGTACATTCAAACGAATACTTAGGAATTATAATTACGAATAACTTCAGTTGGAACGATCACATAGATAATGTTATGGGTAAAGCAAACCAAAGACTGCGATTTATCGGTACAACACATAGAAAATGCAACAGGTCGCGTCTGGAGTACTACTGTACGGTGTGGGATCCGCATCAGATGGGACTGACTGTGGCCATCCAAAAAGTTCAAAGAGGGGAAGGTCGTTTTTTTATTATCGCCTGCTACGGTCGCAGGTTCGAATCCTGCCTCGGGCATGGATGTGTGTGATGTCCTTAGGTTAGTTAGGTTTAAGTAGTTCTAAGTTCTAGGGGACTGATGACCGCAGATGTTAAGTCCCATAGTGCTCAGAGCCATTTGAACCCATTTATTATCGCGAAATAGGGGAGAGAGTGAAACGGACATGATGCGTGAATTGGGGTGGCAGTCATTAAAACAAAGGCGTTTTTCGTTGCGACAGAATCTTCTCACGAGAGTCTTATCACCAACTTTCTCCTCAGAATGCGAAAATATTCTGTTGGCTCCCGCCTACATAGCGAGAAATGAGCAGCGCGATAAAATAAGAGACATTAGAACTCGCACAGAAAGATTTAATTGTTCGTTCTTCCCCAGCTCTGTTAGAGTGTGCAACCGTAGAGAAATAATTTGAAGTTGGTTCGATGAACCCTCTGCCACGCACTTAATTGTGAATTGTAGAGTAATGCTGTAGATGTTTCCCATCTCTTTGCGTCTAGTGTGATCCATGTGAAAGTGTTACAACGTTTTCGAAATGTTTGGGAATCGTGTAACTGAAGCGGAACGTGGCTACCGGTCCGGTGATCACCCAGCTACACGGGTGTGGGAACTACCTGCAGGTTGGCCAGCACGCCGCTCCTGTCGATAACCCGCCGGCCGGATTCGATCCGCTACCTGCGCGCGTCTTCGAATCCCGGAAGCGGCGCGCGACCAGTCCGTTCGGGTACTGCCCCTGCAATGTCCACTTCCGCGTAACAGACAGGTGCGAACGAGAGGAGGGATGGCCCATATCTCACAGCTATTGGTGTGCGTAACATATGATTTTTTTGTTTGTAGTAAGGTCCTAAGGGACCAAACTGCTGCGGTCATCGTTCTTTAGGCTTACACACTATTTAATCTATCTTCAACTTACGCTAAGGACTGCACACACACCCATGCTCGAGGGAGGACTCGAACCTCCGACGGAGGGGGCCGCTCGAACCGTGGCAAGGCCCCTGAGACCGCACGACTACCCCGCGAGGCAACATATAATTACGGGAACATTTCATCTAGTTTTGAGGAGTACTATCTCTTGTAGGAGTGAGCGACCCTTTTTTTAGGCACCCTGTATATGTTTGGGTGTCCGTGTTAAGGCAGCAAGTGTTACCTAATCGTATTGCAAATATCGAAAACCCTTCACCAGACGGATTGCCTTTCACTTCATTGATAAAATATCCTGAGTTGAAATTCTGTAAACATTCTGAATACACTTTCCTCTGTGATACTCTCGTTTAATACAGAGGCAAAAGGCAACAAAATGTTTGGTAGTCGAGAACTTGGTAAAGGACGTAGGAAAATAATAAATGCTGACGATTTTAGAGATCTGGAGATCAGGCTAATTGGAGAGAAAACAGATGAAAACAATGTTCTCCATGAGTAGAACTACACAAATGCTTAACAAGACAGTGTGCATTAAGTGAAGACATATGAATTTATATGTGAACTAGCGAACCCAGCAATTCTTCACACTTGCCAAATACGTATTCGAATTTTCGGATTGGATATAGGTCCCAGTTTCCTTGTCTCCCCATTTTCTGTCTATCCTTGTCTCCCCATTTTCTGTCTATCTCCTGCTTCTCCTCCCTCGCTCTTTGTCCATCTCCGCTCCTGTTGCCCTCTCTCTGTCTACCTCCAGCCGGCCGCTGTGGCCGAGCGGCTGTAGGCGCTTAAGTCCGGAACCGCGCGACTGCTACGGTCGCAGGTTCGAATCCTGCCTCGGGCATGGATGTGTGTGATGTCCTTAGGTTAGTTAGGTTTAAGTAGTTCTAAGTTCTAGGGGACTGATAACCTCAGATGTTGAGTCCCATAGTGCTCAGAGCCATTTGAACCATTTTCGTCCACCACCTCTTCCTACTCCCTCTTTGACCATCCTTCCCTCTCTTCTCTCTCTGTCGATCTCCTCCTCCCCTCCTCTCTGTCCATCTCTTCCTTCGTCCTCTCTCTAACCTTGAGCCTTGTTTACTGTTACTGCAAACAAAAACTAAAGTGGGAACTGAAGTCGCTTAAAACGAGTGTATAAACCTGTTGGGATCATTGACATTAGGCATGTAAGAGAGAACTCTCCTGTTGCCGGATCTCTGAGGGTAGTAGCTTCAATGACAATATTTCGAACAGTTTTAATCTGCGACCGAGTACAACTGCAAATTTTTGGACTATTCATATTCCGCAGTAGTATTCTAATCATAAGCCGATAAGCCCTTAGTAGAACTTTCCTGACTTCTGATAAAACCGACAGTGAGTGAAGAAAACAGCATCAGTGGCAAGCAATAAAACAAATTTCAATCAAGAACGTCCATTTGTACCAACGAAAAGAAATAATGAAAACACTAATAAAGGACATGTAATACCCCTCCTTGCCATCCTCAATAGCCTGTCAGAGTTCCATAACAGCCTCTTCCGTCAGTACATTCTTCATTCGGCAATTAGCAACAGAACACCCTGAGGAAGGCCACTTGCAGTAATGGCCGAAACGTCTGTTTCACACACTGACAATGAGGTCACATACCTAAAAAAATCTTATTGATCAGCACACTGTTTTTATACATTTTTTGTTTAAAGTTATATATATATATATATATATATATATATATATATATATATATATATATATATAGGGAGAGTCATTAACTATTCCCACCTAGAATAACTCCGAAAGTATGATAGTAGCTGAAAAGTTTGTGGGACAAATGTTGCATGGGACAACAGGGGCCATGTTGGTTTTCTGTTGCTAGGTGGGGTCGCATCAGAGATATGAACGTCAACTTTGTTTTTTTTTAAATGGGATGCTATAGTGTGGTACTTATTTTCTGATAGCGGCTATCGAGACGACTCTAATGATATGTAACAGTAAGGTCTTTGAAGGTCAACGAAAGTCACAAAGGTGGCATGAACGTCCATTTATAGAAGTTGTTCGAATTGATGACTATTGGGATCAATGCAGTGTTCCAATCTTCTGATCATGGATTGAGCGCTATTCCTTACCACATTGGCACTTATCGAAGCATATGCTCTGCGCTCTACTGGCGGAACCCTCAGAAGATACGACAGATCTACTAGAGAGACTACCTACACTACAATTGTCCATCCTCTTACAGAGTACTGCTGCGCGGTGTGGGATCCATACCATATAGGATTCCCTTTTTTTATTTCAAGCTGTAAAAATTACCACGTTTAGTTTATAGTGCCTACATTACGAAAAAAATATTGAATTTTTTTTTAAATTGAATTAACAAAGCATTATTGTTGACAATCGCCACAAACACAAAAACAGACCTAATTTCCGATCTATCGTGAAGACACACGAATTAACTGTCTACACCATATCTACTTACGTTTTCAAAATAAAAAAGTAATTTTCAAACCCACAAATCAGTGCATAAACACCAAAAAACGTCTCTTCTTTCCGCCAAAACACAGAACATGCACACAGTTGATTGTCGAACTGATTCAGTTCATCATGCCATTTACGATCGCTATGAAGAACTACTAGCAGTTAGCAGCTGGAGTAGAGTGTATACACTTAACTACATAACGAATTTGTTACAAAATGTTGCTCAGTATAGGATACATCGAAGAAATGAAGTCTGTAGCTGATCAGCTACACTATACATTAAAGGGTTAACAGAGTACAGCGACAACGTTCCAAGAAGGGCAGCAGGTTTTGTACTGTCGAGAAACAGGGGAGAGAATGTCACTGGCATGATACAGGATTTGGGGTGGACATCATTAAAACAAAGACGTTTTTCGTTGCGGCGGAATCTACTCACGAAATTTCAATCACCACTCTGAATGCGAAAATATTTTGTTGATGCTGACCTACATAGGGAGAAACGACCAGCGTAATAAAATAAGGGAAATGATGAAGATATAGGTGTTTGTTTTTTTCCACGCGATGTTCGACACCGGAATAAAAGAGAATTGTGAAGCTGGTTCGATTAACCGTCTGCTAGGCATTTAAGTGTGACTTCCAGAGGATCCATGTAGATGTAGATGAAGTGAGAGTGATCAGCAGATAATAGGAGACCCATTTATAATGGCAAAAATGGAGATCAAAAGAACAGATTAATGAACCACCTAACGTAACCTGAATGTCCAAAATAGACCAGTACACGAAATTTACGTACCTTGTAGTTGGTTGTCGCGAGGGTATAACGCTGGAGGCGGCCAGCTGTATAGTAAACTGGCGGGGATTGCCAGAGGACCGGAGGAGCTAGTGAACGATGGAAAACCGCACCACGTGACAGGCACGGCGGAATTTTGAACTCCGAAGTCTGGGGAGCGCCCTAATATTACAACACTACATCTAGAAGCCAATGAACATAATAAAAACAAGTCGTGCCTACCATAAACATAGCTCATCGTATAAGTGGGAATGTAAGATATACGAATAGTGAGGGAGTAAGGTACTAGAAGTAATACAAGTCGAGGGATCTAAGGAATTACACTCCACTTTCTAAGAAATCAAAATTACTTAGAATACCGCAGTGTCTCAGCTCCAGATTTTTTAAAAGTATGCAAAGGGAGTGTGTTCTTACTGCGAACAGAATGAGTCTCCTCAACGATATTGAAAAGCAGGAATTTCTCCTGACTATGCATAACAATCGGGAGACCCCGTTTGTAACTGAATGTCCCGTTTCGCGGAGGTGTGGGCTTAAGGCTGACTTCGACCTGGCAGAATTAAGATGGTTCCTGGAATGGTATGTTATTAAATAACCTATCACTATGGTCGATATATCTCATTGGACAGTCACTACATTAGACACTATAAACACCAGACAAATCAAATTTACAACCTGTGCGTACATTTATAATCAATGTTCTGAGGTATAAAATACGCCAGGGAGATGTTTTATGCCGTGAGTGTTATTTCTTTGTTATCTAATAATTACACATTTATCCGTTTATTGTTGTATCTGTTCGTGTCGGGCAATAATTCGTGTGTAATTGGCGAGCAGTCTGTACTCCGGTTTTTCGTACGACATCCTGTATTGCAGAAGTCTAAGAAAGGTTCGAATACAGTAAGCAGGTTCAAATGGAAGCGCCTCCACTAGTTGTGAAGAGGCTTGCACATGTCAGACCGGCATGGAGAGGTGCATAACATAACATAAAATGGCTCTGAGCACTATGGGACTTAACATCTATCGTCATCAGTCCCCTAGAACTTAGAACTACTTGAACCTAACTAACCCAAGGACATTACACAACACCCAGTCATCACGAGGCAGAGAAAATCCCCGCCCGGAATCGAACCCGGGAACCCGGGCTAGGAGAGCTGCATCAAACCTCTTTGCGGGCTGAAGACAATAACAACAACAACCCGTAACATAAAGTTTTGCGAATTTATAGTAAAGACCCCATTATAAAACCAATGCAAACTAGGCTTCTATAGCCAGCATAATAGTGAGCCATGGCCTATTAAGTTTTGGATTTCAACCTCTGTTGTCAAAAAAAAGGAAAAACCACTTGGCATGATAATATTGTTAAAAGAAATAGTAAAAAAGTATATCTAACTTGCAGAAAATCAATTTACGAAGGAAAACTGTTTTTAACTGTGTAGTAGTTGAAATACCAGGCTGGATTACGTACGTATTTCAAATTTTTACAAAATTACCACTGTGGATGCTTTACCAGACGCCTCTAGTGAAAGCTTTCCTCAGTTTGCTGCCATCTTAGGTAGATAATGTGTGTGAATATGTACACAGAGTATTTCTTCTAACAGCAACGTTAGTGAAGTCTAGAGGAGACGGTTCAGTTTTAGCAGCTCTAGCAACAAAGCATTCATGGCATCACTCTAATTTATACAACCGCAGTTAGGTTTTCCTCGATTTCTCTAGGTCACTCAAGGCGAATCCAAGAAAAATTCCTCTTGTCGTAAAAGGATGTCCCCGGTTTCCACGTCCGCAGCTCGTGGTCGTGCGGTAGCGTTCTCGCTTCCCACGCCCGGGTTCCCGGGTTCGATTCCCGGCGGGGTCAGGGATTTTCTCTGCCTCGTGATGACTGGGTGTTGTGTGATGTCCTTAGGTTAGTTAGGTTTAAGTAGTTCTAAGTTCTAGGGGACTGATGACCATAGATGTTAAGTCCCATAGTGCTCAGGGCCATTTGAACCATTTGAACCCGATTTCCACATCCATACCTGTCTTCCGTCTCAACAATACCGTAGCACACTGCCAGGGCAACCAAAGCAAACTGTCACAATTCAGGAGTAAAGTATGCCATTAACTGAAGACGTGTCCCTGAAAACCAACAGAAAGCTAATTACATAGCAATTTTTTTCGAGGCGATAAGTAAAACTCTACGACTATCACACGTATATCATTGTATTAATAGTTAGTTGGACAAGATGGAGTTTATGAATGGTGAAAGTAGGCGGATCAGAATCAAGAAAAGCAATTGTCGCATTATGCCAAGTACAGATCAGCCATAAATGATTAATTTTACGCCAATGTATTAATTTGTTTGTGTGTCTCTAGTGTTGTAGATATATAAAGAGACAGCAGAAGCAACGTTAAGTACAGAAACGGAAGTGCAACATCCGAGCGGAGAATCCTTGGCTGACAGCCATTCACCTGCAACCGAGAAGATGGCTGCCTCATAGGGTGTCGACAGCCGTCCGCAAACAACACAGCTACTGTCAAAACAGCTACAAACTCCGTTCTTTTTTTGCTTGAAAAAGGTCCTGTGGCGTTTTTCTGCTAGGTATTACTGCAGTGAAGTGGATCATTGGTCCTTCAACAAAAAATATCTTTTTGAGTTGACATATCGAGCCTGATCTGACGGAAGCCATTAACAACCGACGGGTAAGTCAACCGTAACGAGTTCTTGCAAGTCGATCTAAACCAGTGATAGACACTGGACTGCGGAAGATACTCAGTATCCATTAAGCGGAGTTCCGATCAGGGACAGGCCACGGTTAAGTTTGTGGATGATTAAAGTAAGACATTAAGTAGCTGGCAGCATGATGGAATTCCTTCTCTGAAAGCTAGTGTTTTCGAATCATGCAATTTCCATACAAGTACGGAACCACTGAGAACCAGAAAACAGCGGTTTTTGTTACTTGGCAACTATGCTGCACGGATGGTATAAGCGAGATAGGCTTTTTTTTTTTTTTTTTTTTTTTTTTTTTTTACAGGTCAAGTGACAAGTGATAGGACTAATGGGGCAAAGTGGAACTCGTTTTCGGTAAACAGCAAATGTTCGATCTAACTGAGAATAAAAGTCAGCGTTTCATTATTATGGTGCAAGAAAATGTCTAATTGTCTCTTGCTCATAGTAATTTGACCTTGCATAAAACCAAATTGGTTTCTTCGCCAGTCATATTTCAAAAAATCTATACATTTCGGCATTCTTGAGACAGTTCCTTTTGTAACAAGATGATTTAACTTGAAAGAGAGTGAGAATAGTAGACTTGAGAAATACTGATCGTAACACGCGATAATATAAGGAAAGGGAACAGCAAAATGGAAATACTTTGTAAAGGAAAAACAAATTTTACACATTACTCCAAATACGAAGCGAGCTATCACGGCAGTAACATCTCTGATTATTGAGCGGTTTTAATTTTTCCTTTAAAGGTGTGTGGAGTAACGAAACGACGAGCCTGAAGTAAAATTATTAGCAGATGTATACTTAAAGTCAAAATAATGTCTCAAGAAGTCATGTTGAAGGAAATTCGTGACAGATAAATTCATAAGTACTTAATATTTTTTTTAAAAAAAAAAGGGTGGGATAGGGTGGGCGGGAGGGGGAGGGGGGAGAACTAGCGTGGTCGCATACACATTACTTTCGCATTACATAGTGTTATATTACATCATTTGAGTGTTCATTGAAGGCCTACACTTTCAGTAAAGCTTTTATTATTTGTACGATTCAGTGCTACCAAATATATTGCACATAAGGTAACTACAGAAACGAGAAGCAGTATCTCCGATCTAGAGTATTTTGTGTCTATCATCTCTAGTGATTAGAGGCTTGACGCACAGGCAACTAGTAGAAGGTGCAAGCTGTCAGGCAGATCTGATTTGTGTTTGTGCGTGAATAGTAACTGGACAATAATTTCGAGACTGAATAATAAAAAAATCCAACTGAAGATAGCACAATAGGTGCTGAAACAAGTCTGGATGAAGAAAAACGAAAAAAACGGTCTCGTGAATGAGGCGGAATATACTTCGAGCTTTGAACAAACAATTAGTCGAATAAAATGTAACTAGCTAATCTGATCCTCGCATGACTATAAACTTGAAATAAATGAAATGACAAGAGAGTGTTCCAGTCAACATTGTCAAAAGCTTTCTCCGAGTCTGCAAATGCTATAAACTTAGGTCTTACTTTCCTTATAATACCTTCTAAATTAAGCCATAGGGTCAGCATTGCCTCGCATGTTCCTACATTTCTGCAGAATCCAAACTGATCTTCCACAAGGTCAGATTATACCAGCTTTTTCATTCCCCTGTAAAGAATTCGTGTTAGAATTTTTCAACCACGAGTTATTAAACTGATAGTTCGGTAATATTGACGCATGTTAGCACCTGCTTTCTTTGGAATTCGCATTATTATTTCTTCGGGAAGTCTGAGGGTATTTCGTGTGTCGCATACATCTTGCACACCATGGGAGAGGTTTTGTCACCGCTGGTTTTCCCAAGGCTGTCAATAATTCCGACGAAATGTCGTCTACTCCCTAGCCCTCGTTTCGACTTAGGTCTTTCAGTCCTCTGTCATATTCTTCTCGCAGTATCGTATCTCCCATTTCATCTTCATGTACATTCTCCTCCATTTCTATAATACTGCCTTCAAGCGTATCTCCGTCGTAAAGACCCTCTATACAGGGTGGTCCATTGGTATTGACCGGGCCAAATATCTCACGAAATAAGCATCGAACGAAAAAACTACAAAGAACGAAACTTTTCTAGCTTGAAGGGGGAAACCAGATGGCGCTATGGTTGGCCCGCTAGATGGCGCTGCCATAGGTCAAACGGATATCAACTGCGTTTTTGTAAATAGGAACCCCCAGTTTTTATTGCATATTCGTGTAGTACGTAAAGAAATATGAATGTTTTATTTGGACAACTTTTTCGCTTTGTGATAGATGGCGCTGTAATAGTCACAAACGTATAAGTACGTGGTATCACGTAACATTCCGCCACTGCGGACGGTATTAGTTTCATGATACATTACACGTGTTAAAATGGACCGTTTACCAATTGCGGAAAAGGTCGATATCGTGTTGATGTATGGCTATTGTGATCAAAATGGCCAACGGGCGTGTGCTATGTATGCTGCTCGGTATGCTGGACGACATCATCCCAGAGTCCGGACCGTTCACCTGATAGTTACGTTATTTACGGAAACAGGAAGTATTCAGCCACATGTGAAACGTCAACCACGACCTGCAACAAATGATGATGCCCAAGTAGGTGTTTTAGCTGATGTCGCGGCTAATCCGTACATCAATAGCAGACAAATTGCGCGAGAATCGGGAATCTCAAAAACGTCGGTGTTGAGAATGCTACATCAAGATCGATTGCACCCGTACCATATTTCTATGCACAAGGAATTGCATGGCGACGACTTTGAACGTCGTGTATAGTTCTTCCACTGGGCACAGGAGAAATTACGGGACGATGACAGATTTTTTGCACGCGTTCTATTTAGCGACGAAGCGTCATTCACCAACAGCGGTAACGTAAACCGGCATAAAATGCACTATTGGGCAATGGAAAATCCCCGATGGCTGCGGCAAGTGGAACATCAGCAACCTTGGCGGGTTAATGTATGGTGCGGCATTATGGGAGGAAGGATAATTGGCCCCCATTTTATCGATGGCAATCTAAATGGTGCAATGTATGCTGATTTCCTACGTGATGTTCTACCGATGTTACTACAAGATGTTTCACTGCATGACAGAATGGCGATGTACTTCCAACATGATGGATGTCCGGCACATAACTCGCGTGCGGTTGATGGGGTATTGAATAGCATATTTCATGACAGGTGGATTGGTCGTCGAAGCACCATACCATTGCCCGCACGTTCACCGGATCTGACGTCCCCGGATTTCTTTCTGTGGGGAAAGTTGAAGGATATTTGCTATCGTGATCCACCGGCAACGCCTGACAACATGCGTCAGCGCATTGTCAATGGATGTGCGAACATTACGGAAGCGAACGACTCGCTGTTGAGAGGAATGTTACACGTATTGCCAAATGCATTGAGAATGGTGGACATCATTTTGAGCATTTATAGCATTAACGTGGTATTTACAGGTTATCACGCTGTAACAGCATGCGTTCTCAGAAATGATAAGTTCACAAAGGTACATGTATCACACTGGAACAACCGAAATAAAATGTTCAAACGTACCTACGTTAAGTATTTTAATTTAAAAAACCTACCTTTTACCAACTGTTCGTTTAAAATTGTGAGCCGTATGTTTGTGACTATTACAGTGCCATCTATCACAAAGCGAAAAAAGTGGTCCAACTAAAACATTCATATTTCTTTACGTACTACACGAATATGTAAGAAAAAATGGGGGTTCCTATTTTAAAAAACGCAGGTGATATCCGTTTGATCTATGGCAGCACCATCTAGCGGGCCAACCATAGCGCCATCTGGTTTCCCCTTCAAGCTAGACAAGTTTCGTTCTTTGTAGTTTTTTTCGTTTGATGCTTATTTCTTGCGATATTTGGCCCGGTCACGATCACTGGACCACCCTGTATATCGTACATAAGATAACTATAGGAACTAGAAGCGGTATCTCCGATCTAGAGTATTTTGTATCTATTATCTCTATTGATTAGAGGCTTGACGCACAGGGGACTACAGAGAAGGTGCAAGCTGTCAGGCAGATCTGATTTGTGTTTGTGAGTGAATAGTAATTAGATAATAATTTCGAGACTAAATAATAAAAAGTCCAACTGAAGGTAGCACAGTAGGTGCTGGAAGAAGTCTGGATGAAGAAAACCTAAACAAACGGTCTCGTGAATGAGGCGGAATATACTTCGAGCTTTGAACAAACAATTAGTCGAATAAAATGTAACTAGCTAATCTGATCCTCGCATGACTATAAACTTGAAATAAATGAAATGACAAGAGAGTGTTCCAGTCAACATTGTCAAAAGCTTTCTCCAAGTCTGCAAATGCTATAAACGTAGGTCTGACTTTCCTTATAGTACCTTCTAAATTAAGCCGTAGGGTCAGCATTGCCTCGCATGTACCTACATTTCTGCAGAATCCAAACTGATCTTCCACAAGGTCAGATTATACCAGCTTTTTCATTCCCTTGTAAAGAATTCGTGTTAGAATTTTGCTACCACGAGTTATTGAACTGATAGTTCGGTAATATTGACGCATGTTAGCACCTGCTTTCTTTGGAATTCGCATTATTATTTCTTCGGGAAGTCTGAGGGTATTTCGTGTGTCGCATACATCTTGCACACCATGGGAGAGGTTTTGTCACCGCTGGTTCTCCCAAGGCTGTCAATAATTCCGACGGAATGTAGTCTACTCCCTAGCCCTTGTTTCGACTCCAGTCCTCTGTCATATTCTTCTCATAGTATCGTATCTCCCATATCATCTTCATGTACATCCTCCTCCATTTCTATGATATTGCCTTCAAGTGCATCTCCGTTGTAAGCACCCTCTATATATTGCTTCTGTCTTTCAGCTTTCCCTTCTATTTGAAATTCTGTAGTGAGCAGGAGTGAAATACATGAAGTGAAAGGGTATTTACAACTTGTGCAGGAACCGGAGGGCAGTTATAAGAGTCGAGGGGCATGAAGGGAAGTAGTAGTTTAGAAGCGAGTGAGACAGGATTGTAGCCTACCGCCGAGGTCATTCATTCTGTACACTGAGCAAGCAATAGACCGAAACCGATGGAAACTTTGAGGTAGGAATTAAAGTCCAAGGGGAAGAAATAAAATGACACTTTAATTCTGTCAAAGACAGCAAAGGACTGGGAAGAACATTTGAATGGAATGGACAGCGTCTTGAAACGAGGATGTAAGATGAACATCAACAATACCAGGTGAGGCTGAGGGAATTAGATTAGAAAATGAGACACTCAGAGTTTTGGATGAATTTTGATTCTTGTGCAGCAAATTAACTGATAATGGCCGAGGTTAAGATGATACAAAATGTAGACTGGCGATCTCAAGAAAAGCGTTTCTGAAGCAAAGAAACTTGTTAATACCGAATGTAGTTCTGGGAAGTCTTTTCTGAAAGTATCTGTATGGAGTGTAGCCGTGTACGTAAGTGAAATATTGATGAAAGACAGTTTAGACAAGAAGAGAATAGAAGCTTTTGGAGTATGGTACTACAGAGTATTAGATGGGTGGGGCACGTAACTAATGAGGAGGTACTGAACAGAGTTGGGGAGAAAAGGAATTCGTGACACAACCTGACTAGAAGAAGGGTTCGGTTGACTGGACACATTCTGAGACATCAAGGGATCTCAAGTTTAGTATTACAGGGAAGCATGTGGGGGGAAGGGGGGAGAGGAAAATCTTAGAGGGAGACAAAGAGATGAATACAGTAAGCAGATTCAGAGGGATGTAGGTTGCAGTAGTTTTTCGAAGACAGAGAAGCTCTTTCTGGATTGGATAGAGTAGCATGAAGACCTGCATCAACCCAGTCTTCAGACTGAAGACCACAACGAACAATATGAAACGACAAGGTTTAAATAAGAGTCAGCCCGTGTGGACGGTAGAGGGCTTTTAACTGCGCGTACCTCCGTAAACACGAGATTTTATTGTACAAAACCTTACAAGAGATTAAATGGGAAGAGATGATTATGAACTTCATATTCTGAGATTGCAACATTTGTTTTTTTCGCCACAGGTATGCGGGGGAGCCACCGATGTAATATATGTGCGGTTTGATCGAGGAATAGCAAGTGTGCACGTATCGCGACGTAGTGCGACTGTCACAAGAGGATTCAGTATCAACTGATTACGTCATAGGCCGGAGCGCTCACCTGTAGAGCACTGACTGTGTTTTATGAGATGTGGTCCAGGAAGGCGGCGTGCGTCATGTGCACCTCGGACAATGAAAACTGCTGTTCATCATCAGGAAACGACGACGTTTCGACGTACCGCGCTCTTCAGCTTCCCTCTTCAGCAGCAGTAACACTTCCCGGGGAAAAAAATGAAGTCACCGTGGACAATAATAACTAGCAATTTACGTCAGTGAACTATTCACTTTTCCCCAACAGATGACGTATTCAGAGGACCTGAAAGCCCCAGAGATATACAGGGTAACCATAAAGTCTCGCCTTGATTACAAAATTTATTTCCAAGGAACTGTGCTAGATGCAGCTATGCGGTTCGTCGCAAATGGTCGCTTAACGCATAAAGGTTTTTATGGCTACACTTCCACATGTACTCCGTAGAGCGTCTAGATCGCACTAAATTTCTCTACAAACTTGCCGTAAAGCCGTCCTCGCACGTGACGCGGGACGCGGACTGGATTTGCGACCCCACGAGAGAGAGCGCTGCCGACACGCAGGATTGGCTAGTTAACGTGATCTGCACGCTCAGCGCTCTCCAGCGGCTGTTCGGCTTTATTTCGCTCGAAAACCACACAGTTTCCTCACGTAAATGCGCGTAAAAGTAGTTGTTTGAACTCTATTAGCGATTGTCGAAGAAGAACGGGGAAAATCGCGAAGAAGATTCTGGTATCGTCAAGGGCTTGAACAGCGAATTGCTGTTACAGCACATTTCAGAATGCTCTAAACGATCTGAGACAGATGCTATTAGAAGTTATTCGTTTACTCAGTTGTATTTTCTTCCAATTTTCGGTTCTAAATTGAATATAAGTAGTAGGATGGTGGGGCTCAGACCCCCGTTTTGATATCAAATTGATATGCAAATTAATTAAACTGACCAATTAATTCCCCCTCCCCGACCACGCCCACCCCCAACCCCCGATGACGTCATGTGTTTTTCTCAGCCTGCACGTGGGGCCTTCCCCCCCTCTCCACTCTCCCCCTCTCCGCTCCACCACCTAACCTATTGATGGGAATTTCGAATTTTGGCGGAAATTCCGAATTTCTGCCTGAATTTCGAATTTTGGTGGGAATTTCTTTGTCCTGGGACTGTAATGACGTGCCACTCCACCCTCACGCGCGAACTGGCGGGAAATAAACATTGGCGGTGACCTTTCCGGGACTCGAACACTGGTCCTCCTGGACGGAAAGCCCAAATGCACCCCCCTAACACAATTATACCATCAGAGGCTTCAAAAATTGGCAGTAGCCGATAGGAACGCAGCATCCAATCACAATGGGGATATAAGGCGGGTCCAGCAGCTCTGCAGCCTTAGTTGCAGTTAGTCAGTCACCCTGGAGGAAGTGTCAGCGGAGGTCGTCCAGCTCCAACCAGCTACAGCAGCAGCTGCAGAATAGCAAGAAGCCACAGAAGAGTAAGTACCTGCTGCTTAATGTCTGTGTTTACTGCTGTGTGAGAGTCCTTGTACTTGTATCATAGCTTTTAACGATGCGACGTCCTCCAGCCTCTTTTTTTTTGGGGGGTCTGTAGCAGTGGCAGTATCCTGGGATCCTGTCGCGCACCTGGTCAGTTTGATGGAGTAAGACCATCAGCTGTTATTGGCGGTTGAAGACACCCAGCCAGCCCCTGACTCGCTGATATGCACCAGGGGTCCTAATCAGCGTGACGCAGGTCGTTACTGGGCTCTATCATACGTGCCATTGCAGAATATTCCAGTGATACTGCATGGACAAAGTGAGGATATAGTGGTTGAGAGATACCAATACTCTTCTCTTCAGTGTATAATTTAACGCTAGTGGTTCGAAATGTTTACATATCGGTATAGATCCAACCACAGAGAGAGAGAGAGAGAGAGAGAGAGTGGCATATTGTGATAGAGATCGAGAATGCAGCTAAAAGTGTTAAAGTGCAGTTTATGGAGGTGGAATAGAATGAACTCTGCCGTGCAAAAGCGTGCATCAAGCAGCAGTTGACCGCCGATTATCACTCGAGCCATCCTCCTCCGGACATTTGTTGTGCTGCTCTAACTCTATCCATTACAACAGTGTACAATTACTCTGTACTCCATGTGGAATCAGGTGACACATCCATTTATCTATAGCACTCCATCGTTGAAACGTTTTCGATCTACAGATGGTCCTATCCATTGTGTTGGAAAGAATGAACAGAGCTGTATATAGAGACATTGCAGATTATCTAAGTATGAGCAGTGAGCATGTAGACAACTACGAACAGTGGGTCACTAATGTACTGCCAATAAGTTTGAGAGAAGTACCTGCTGAATTCAGTGCTTACAAGAAGGCTTTATTTTCTTTATTCTGTACTGGCGTTAACATAAAGAAAGAAGTAGTTGATGTAGTGCAACCTGTGTATGATTACTGAATTAAAAAAATGTGTATAACCATGTACGTGGTTTTTATTTCTTACCTCTTAGTATATTGCAAATACGAAAGCTGTTGCCCCAGTATTTTAACTGCAAACATGCAACAGCAGAAAATTATGTCATTGAACTATATTCTCCATAAAAGCCAGTACCTGACATGGTCGGTGTCGTGGAAGGGTATAGTGCTCGCTATTTTCTATAAAAATCCACTGCACGCCTGTACCTGACGTAGTGGGTAACGTAGCAAGGTTGGTGAAGCATCAAGACTTTGTTGTAAGCAACTGGAGCTGTGACGGTGTGCAAGAAGACCAGAAGAATAAATGTGGAGTACTCCTTCCCGACAACATACACTAAGTGATCAAAAGTATCCAGACACCTGGCTGAAAACGACTTACAAGTTCGTGGCGCCCTCCATCTATAATGCTGGAATTCAGTATAGTGTTGGCCCAACCTTAGCCTTGATGACATCTTCCACTCTCGCAAGCATACGTTCAGTCAAATGCTGGAAGATTTCTTGGGGAATGGCAGCCCATTCTTTACGGAGTGCTGCACTGAGGAGAGGTATCAATGTCGGTCGGTGAGGCCTGGCAAGAAGTCCATAGGATTCAGGTCAGAACTCTGTGCAGGCCAGTCCATTACAGGGATGTTATTGTCGTGAAACCACTACGCCACAGGCCGTGCATTATGAACAGGTGCTCGATCGTGCTGTAAGATGCAATCGCCATCCCCGAATTGCTCTTCAACAGTGGGAAGCAAGAACGTGCTTAAAACATCAATGTAGGCCTGTACTGTGATAGTGCCACGCGAAACAATGAGTTAAGTCCCCTCCATGGAAAACACGACCACACCATGACATCACCGCCTCCGACGTTTACTGTTGGCACTACACACGCTGGCAGATGACGTTTGCCGGGCATTCGCCATACCCACACCCTGCCATCGGAATCGCCACATAGTGTACCGTGATTCGTCACTCCACACAACGTTTTTCCACTGTTCAGTCGTCCAATGTTTACGCTTCTTACACCAAACGAGGTATCGTTTGGCATGTACCGAAGTGATGTGTGGCTTATGAGCAGCCGCTCAAGTTTTCTCACCTCCCGCCTAACTGTCATAGTACTTGCAGTGGATCCTGATGCAGTTTGGAATTCCTGTGTGATAACCTGGATAGATGTCTACCTATTACATATTACGACCCTCTTCAACTGTCGGCGGTCTATTTTCTATAAAAATCCACTGCACGCCTGTACCTGACGTAGTGAGTAACGTAGCAAGGTTGGTGAAGCATCAAGACTTTGTTGTAAGCAACTGGAGCTGTGACGGTGTGCAAGAAGACCAGAAGAATAAATGTGGAGTACTCCTTCCCGACAACATACACTAAGTGATCAAAAGTATCCAGACACCTGGCTGAAAACGACTTACAAGTCGTGGCGCCTAGAACCGCTCGGCCACTCCGGCCAGCCGCGGTCTCTGTCAGTCAACAGACGAGGTCGGCCTGTACGCTTTTATGTTGTACGTGTCCCTTCACGTTTCCGCTTCAATATCACATCGGGAACGGTGGACCTAGGGATGTTTAGGAGTGTGGAAATGCCGCGTACATTCGTATGATACAAGTGACACTCAGTCACCTTACCACGTTCGAAGTCTGTGAGTTCCGCGGAGCGCCTCATTCTTCTCTCTTACGATGTCTAATAACTATTGAGGTCGCTTATATGGAGTACCTAGCAGTAGGTGGCAGCACAATGCACCTAATATGAAAAACGTATGTTTTTGGGGGTGTCTGGATACTTATGATCACATAGCAATAATTGTAGGTCCATCCAACTGCGGCAAGACAAATGTTCTCATGTCGCTGCTAACACATCCGGATGGAGTCCACTTAGAGCATGTATAAGTATTTTCAAAAACACTGTTTCAGCCCAAATACCAACTATTACAGGAGATACTGTAAGGTGTAGATGGTGTGACATACGCGACATTCAGTGAGACCAGTGACATCCCTCCATCGGAAAAAGTAAAGCCAAACACAGTGTTTATACTTGACGATGTTGCTGTGGAAAACCAAGATCAAATGGGGCGATATTTTTGTTTCAGTCGCCATATGGCTGTTGATGTATTTTATCTGAGTAGGACATATTTGAGAACCCCAAAACAGTATATTTGAGAACCCCAAAACAGCTTGTGAGGGATAATGCCAACCTAATTATAGCATTCAAATAGGACAATCTGAATTTAAAACACATTTACCAGGCTCATGTCGGAACTGACATGTCGCTCAATGATTTTGTAAAGATACGTGCAGATTCCTGGAATCAATCACAGTATGTATTATTAATAAAACAAGAAAACTGAATGATGACAGGTATAGGCGAAACTTCCAGGAATTCCTATATACCGTACATATATAGCCAGGCAAAGAGGTGAGTAGATCAGGATACGCATACCATGGATAAATTCGCAAGCATGCCGGGAGCTCAGTTTGATAAGATGGATGTGCATAGACAAAACATACGCTTGTACATGGACGCGAAAATTCATACTCTCGAACATAAAGTTGGAGGCTTACGCAAGGAACTAGAGACGTATTGTCATGCCCTTCTGAGACTGAACAATACACTGAATGATCGGCTTAATGCAATCGAGAAGAAAGTAAACGGCCTAACTGAAAGGTGAAAAGCTGTTATTGAGAACGGGACATTGTACGAACGGGTAAACGCAATTGAAAAGAAAATAGGCGATTTATCTGAAGAGAAAATAGCTGTTACCGAGAAGGGCAAGCAGCATAAGAAGAAGAGCGGGTATATAAAACCTCACGCTGCACAGAAGTCCGATTAGTATATACCGAGTTGTCGACGAAGCATAAAGTCATCGGGGCACAGGCCGTTCGCGAGAAGTTACGGTTTCAGGACATTTGAAGCGGGAGCAGACACTGCGTGAAACCATCAAACCAGTTACTGAATCTATCGATGAAATCTCAGAGAAATTCCGCAACGACTACGATGACGCTATTCCCGATTTCATTAACCGTCACAGCGACGCTAGGATATACAAAACATTCGGTGTCAGTGGTGAGAAACCATACATGTTAGGCACACAGCCTATAACTTTAAATGAAAAAACGATACAGATCGGCGATAAACAATTTCAAAGAACACGCGGTCTACTGAACCTTATTTTCCTATGATCCACAAAACCTGTAAAGATCTGGAAATGTATCGTCAAATATTGCTTTTAACTGATCTGCATAAGAATGCAAAAAGCCAAATCAATGTGAAATACAAATCTGTTATAAAACCTATTTTGAATGGTGAAAAAAATAATAGTGGTTGATGGTATTGACGTTCAGCATAAAAGAGTGAGCAATCGACTCCCGCAGTATATATACTACGACGACCCCGGTGTGCTAATACACCGGTTACGACAGCTCATGGCATCAGCTGCCGCTGGTAAGACAGCTCATTCGAATGAAGTTGTTTGGATAATTTCTGAGCGTAGAGAGAGGCGTCATCGAATAAGTATGGAAACTGTAGTTCGAGAACTGCACAAACCATCACGCAAAACATACCCTCGAAATTGTCATGATTAAAGGTTTGGACGACCTGTGGCATGCGGATCTTGTCGACAAGACGGAATATTCACGTGTGAATAACGAATTCAAATATATTTTAATGGTCATTGATACCTATTCTAAATATGTCTGGGCATTACCTGTGAAAGCGGAAACAGGGAAGGAAGTTATGCATATGTTTGATGGATTGCTGCAGACAGGGACGAATCGAAGCCCAGACAACCTTCAAACAGATCACGGCGGTGAGTTTTACAATAGATATTTCAAGACTGTGATGGAGCGGTATGGAATACATCACTACTCGACGTTCACCCACCTGAAGGTGAGTATCGTGGAACGTCTGAACAGAACAGTGCAAAGCAAAATGTAAATGCAATTAAATCTTCGTGGCTCACACAAATGGATCGATATCATCCCTCAAATAATTGCACAGTATAATCGAACCAAACATCGCACAATAAAAATGAGGCCAATCAAAAAAATGGTTCAAATGGCTCTGAGCACTATGGGACTTAACATCTGTGGTCGTCAGTCCCCTAGAACTTGGAACTACTTAAACCTAACTAACCTAAGGACATCACACACACCCATGCCCGAGGCAGGATTCGAACCTGCGACCGGACTGAGCGCCTAGAACCGCTAGACCACCGCGGCCGGCTGAGACCAATCAATGTTCGTGATAATAGATATCTAGATACAGTACATAAACGTATTAAAATGTTAGATCCGCACAGACAGCTATTTAAGCAGGAAGGTTCAATAGCCCCACTACTGTGTTTCGCAAAGGGACAGATTTTAAAGATGGATCCCAATAAATTTTACAAATCTGATCAGACAGTGGATATTCTTCCTGTCAGTACAATCCGTATTGAGTGTAACATTGCAACGAACTCATATCTCAACGATAGATTGGTTCATTCAATTTACGGATTCTTCCCATCAGTTGTAAAAGGATATAAAGTTGTTGAGTCTCCTATCAAAAACCTATACACCTTCCACTGACAATTCAGACATTGGACTATCTGGAGCTGCGTGTTATAGATCAGAATAACCAACTTGTGACTTTCGTGGTGAGATAATCATCTACGACAAGATGAGCGCACAGCATTTCGCAGCAGAACCGTAAGGTGATAACACGTGCAAACTACGAATTTCTTAAATCAGTAGGCTTGAAACATCGCAATGGCGTCATCGCTCAATGTATCTCACCCAGTGGAATATGATGAGCGAATCATACGCCAGTAATACTGCTCGCCGGCCGAGATGGCCGAGCGGTTCTAGGCGCTACAGTCTGGAACCGCGCGACCGTTACGGTCGCAGGTTCGAATCCTGCCTCGGGCATGGGTGTGTGTGATGTCCTAAGGTTAGTTAGTTTTAAGTAGTTCTAAGTTCTAGGGGACTGATGACCTCAGATGTTAAGTCCCATAGTGCTCAGAGCCATTTGAACCATTTTGAAGTAATACTTCGCGCACAAACCTAATGCTTCAACAACATTTACGATGAAATTAGGATTGTCATCCAGCACTAAGACACTTTAAATCTTCCGTGCAAGAGTTTCATATGTTTTGATGGATCCTTTAAGAAAAAGGATGATAGTCATACAGTGGGATCAAGGCTTACACGTAGTGCTTTGGCATTCATGTTCCAGGAAATACGTTATGGACTTAATGGAGTAGATATTGATGGTACAAGTAATGTCGGCATAGCATCCACCCTTAAAACGTATGTCTCGTCATCACCCTCGCATTTGAATGGCTTAGAAAATACAGGATGATTCATAGGCAGAACAGCAGAAGAGTACCGCCGATTTACTGCACACATACCTCTAAAAATGCTTGTGGGGTACTTTGAGGACATGCAGCGAATTATTATGAATGCTAAACAAGAGATTATCCCGGTACGGAGCGCAACGGATAGCAACTCTTACATTCAAGGAGCTCAAGAGGAGAATCAGATCATCATCAATAAAATTATATGGAAAATGTCGCACACCACTGTGGCAGACCAGGAGCATGTGAAGCTTTTAAAAATTCTGAATACCAGTACATACCTGCCACTAACTTTCCGCTCATGGGAGGTTTAGGGTACCCCAAATTACCGACAGCGATCAGACAAACATGGGCTATTAAAACCTGAGTGCAGCTGGAAACATCAAGATTCATCATACTTGCATTCCAGACCAATAGAAGGGGGAATTTAGCAAATGATTCCACCGTATTTGACAATGGTAATTTAATTAATGCCAGAGACTACTTGAATTACGAATTCTATCCGTATGACAATTTATTGTTACAGTGGGATCAGAATATGTACAGTCTTGCATTTGACATGTATGCAAGATTCCGTGGTTCTTACTATGAAGGCGCTGAAGAGGAAGGATGCCTACTCAGTCCATGGAAATTCAAGAAGCTGGCGCCAGTCATCGTAATAGACCGTTCTAAGCAGAATGAGATAATTAAATGAGTACCGATAGATGTAAGAATAGAATCTGAATTCTCATCAAATCTCCCAGAACACACTGCAGCATATGCTCTAGTTCTACATAACTATGTGATTAACTATTGCCCACTTACTGATTAGATCAGATTAAATTAGATTATTATTTGTTCCATAGATCATGAATACAACACTTCGTATTGATGTGGAACATGTCAGGTTAATAAAAGGTATCTGTACAAGATATTACATTACACAAAATATTACACAACACTTAATATTTTTAATTTTTTCGTGGGGGTTGGGGAAATTACCCACTTACTACATCCAAAAATTCATCTAATGAGTAGAAGGAGTTGCAATTACGAAATTATTTTAATTTCCTTTTAAATGCTATATGGCTATCTGTCAGACTTTTGATGCTATTAGGTAAGTGACCAAAGACTTTCGTAGCACCATAATTTACCCTCATCTGAGTTAGATTTAACCTTGAGTAGTGAAGATCATCCTTTCTCCTAGTGTTGTAGCCATGTACACTGCTATTACTTTTGAATTCGTTCGGATTGTTAATAACAAATTTCATAAGTGAATATATATATTGGGAGGCTACAGTGAAGCTCTCTAGCTCTTTAAATAAGTGTCTGCAGGATGATCTTGGATGAACTCCAGCAGTTATTCTGATTACACGCTTTTGTGCAATGAACACTCTTTTACTCAATGATGATTTACCCCAGAATATGATGCCATACGAAAGCAGAGAATGAAAATAGGGGTGGTAAGCTAATTTACTCAGATGTATATCGCCAAAATTTGCAATGACCCTAATAGCATAAGTAGCTAAACTCAAACGTTTCAGCAGATCCTCAGTGTGTTTTTTCCAGTTCAACCCCTCATCAGTGCATACACCTAGAAATTTTGAATATTCTGCCTCAGCTACCGATTTTAGATCAAAGTCTATATTTATTAATTGTGTCATTCCATTTACTGTGTGGAATTGTATATACTGTATTTTGCCAAAGTTTAATGAGAGCCCATTTGCAGAGAACCACTTACTGATTTTCTGAAAAACATCGTTTATAATTTCACCTGTTCATTCTTGTCTGTTGGGTGTGATAACTATACTTGTATCATCGGCAAAAAGTACCAGCTTTGCATCTTCGTGAATATAGAATGGCAAGTCATTAATATATATTAAGAACAGCAGAGGGCCCAAGACCGAACCTTGCGGCACCCCATTCTTGATTGTTCCCCAGTTTGAGAAATCACCAGTTTTTTGCGTATTATGTGACTGCTTACTTCAACTTTCTGCACTCTTCCAGTTGTGATGTGCAGCGTGCTGTATAGATGACCAAGTGCTGTGGCATGCCCAAAGCATTTCACAATGACAACTTGCAGTGTGAACGTCGTTGCCGAAATTCAAGATTTCTATCATGATGAGTAAAGACAATTCATATTTAAAGATGTTGCACTCTTAGCATACACGGAAGATGGATAATGGAGACATTCTCAGAAAGAATTGCATCACCGAGGCCTTTCAAGGATGTGAACTGTGCTAAAACACGGAGGAGTGCAAAGTGGCTAACACGTTTCTTTCATGGACTCCACTGGGATGATCCTGGTATACCTTATAAAGAAATGATGACGTCACTTCGAATATTCGATCGTTCTGAGACCAACATCTACGTCAAAGGCTAGGAGAAGATCACCAAAATACAGCGAATCTTCAAGTTTGCATCTATTCAAGACCTGGAATTCTGCGGGTGTCCTGCTGTCATAAGCCCAGGAAGAAGAAGGTGAGTTAAAATAGTGTTGTGTCTGCTTATGGAAATGTAAATTACTTATTAAATTATGGAAATGTAAATTACTTTTAAGTTAGATGAATGAAAATAAATAAATTTTTTACCTCACATTGTGTGTGTTCCTTTCTTTCTGCCTCGCTCCTACCTAGACAGTATGTAGCTTGCCGTGATCCTATGTCTGTGTCTTTGTTCAAACACAGGAGATATAATTTCAGAAATGTTTGCTGTATGTCTTTAGAAGCGGACACTATCACGCGCCGGCTATTCCCAGAGACCTATACGTGCAGCACGATAGGCGAAAAAATGAAATGAATTGTAGTGTGGTTAGGGCCTCCCGGTCGCCTGGTGCAAATCCCATGCAATCATTACATATATTTTGTTTTTCTCCAGCTTAAACGTCACCTCCCTCATGCTTTAAACAAATATCTTGTGCATCTTACACAGCCTTCATATTCATTTGTAAGGGTAGGGATTTGTGAAGTAACAACAAAGACAGTATGGTAACGAATAACAATTTTTTATTCAGACATAAATACTCAGTAGTAATACAGCTTTGCATCCACAAATACTGTTGTTTTTACAATACACGAAGTACTACTGCTTTTAAATTCACAGTTCTTATCTCTGTTGGAATTTTTTTTTATTTACGGTTCTTGGTTTTTAAAAATAGTAGTTCTGATTATGCGTTTTAGAGCACATGTTTGTTGCACATTTTTTTCTTATTTCGGTCCATACTACCACTTCCCAAATTATGGAAAGCAAAGAACTTGCATACTGCTTATATATTCCTGGCTGGATATATGTTACTTATTTAGAAAAAAAAACAGAATATATTTACTCACAGACATATATATTTACACAGACATCCACACTCAAACGCACTCACAAGCATACACATAGACACACATAAGCACTCACTCTTGCAGGCACGCCATACATCACGCACACGCTATTTAAACTACGATAAAAGAGCCATAATATTAGATACAAGCTCTCGCTCAGCCAGCCACTTACTCACTCTCTCTCAGTCACACAGTCGGAGTCATCCACCCCTCTCGGGCTTCAAGTAAATAGTGTGAGTACGGGAGGGTTTCGATCCCTTCATCACAAATGACACCTTTATAGCCATGACGTGAAAATCCGACTTACGATTGCAGCACAGTGTACACCTCTTGACCTCGCGATCGAACACTAGATTGCTGTACCAAATGCGGAGGTTGCGGCAGAGCACCGTGGACGCCGCCATACAGGCACTGCAAGTAGTCTTCGACCTCGGACACGTGATGCCGCACGTCGCACACCCTTAGCTCGCCTCTGGGTGTCTCCATGTACTATACAATACGCGTAAATTTTGGATCTTGGACTCACAAACTCCACAATCGGCAATCCATCTGCCTTGTATTTCATTAAGCCGATAACCTTCTTGCTCTGAGGAACAATACCGTAAGGATTATCGGCTGCATATCCCGATCTGTCGAGTTCATTACTCTGACACCTAATTACATCATATGGATCGCAGATCTTCACCCAATAGATGAAGCTATCTGTATCCATATAAAGTCAGTTTGCCTCCACGAAATGAGTTTTAGCAAACTCATAGTGGAAGCAGTACATGCAGAATTTGGAGGTGTCCAGTACACACATACCCAAATTGACTGATTTCGAAGACTCTACTGAAACCTTCGACACCTCAAAAAAAAAAAAAAAAAAAAAAAAAAATGTTCAAATGGCTCTGAGCATTATGGGACTTAACATCTAAGGTCATCAGTCCCCTAGAGCTTAGAACTACTTAAACCCAACTAACCTAAGGACATCACACACATCAATGCCCGAGGCAGAATTCGAACCTGCGACCATAGCGGTCGCGCGGTTCCAGACTGAAGCGCCTAGAACCGCTCGGCCAAAACGCCCGGCTTCGACAACTTCACGGCAACAAAGTTCTTATTGAAAATAGTGGCCTCCTTAAAATTTGGTCTGGCGACACAGTTTCTTACGTCCTAAAACCCACCCCATTCGGTAATAATCAAAATATCGCGTTCATTTCTTACATTCTGCATGGTTTTACCAAAACTTGAATTATTCATCAATTTATAAAAGTATTTTTCGAAATCACTAGCAGCGCCCGCCCTCTTTGCGGTATTTAATTCAATATACTCCTTCAACCAGGGGTCTGATTCAAGGAGATAACTCAGGTGATTCTATCTAGCTCCATCCCTATGCTGAGACACTGCTGGACATTATGATAATGAATTACATACCTCTGCATGTGTCCAAAGGTGGTCATCTGTTTAGGGGTAGCGCTCCGTCGCGGAACTTGTTGCTCTGGACACAAGGGCAAGTTACTTGTCATTTCATGCAAACTAACAGAATATATGAGGTCTGCTCCACCAAATACCGTACATCAGAATCAGCCACCAGACCCAATATTTTTCCACCTAATCCCTCTAATTCGTTTACGGGCACCCATTGAAACCCAACAACCGGCGGTGGCTGCATCATGGCGTTCCCGTATAAGTTATTCAAATCCAGATATGGAATACAACTTGAAGCGAGGGATGTGTTGAACCCCACACCCATACGTGGATTATTTGTCTTGGCGTGTCTGTGGACACAGTGGCAAAGTCCTTCACGGATCCCGCGCCCAAAGAAAAGAAGCAAATCTGCATCAGTCAGAAGTTCGATGCTTCGCCTCGCTTTCTTGAGCATTGCATCCCAGGACAACCCAGGTGCCGTGTAACAGAAGTCAGGGTCCAGAGAGTATGTGGCTATGCGTACACTCCGGAACTGCCGGAAGCTGTGGCCGAGCGGTTCTAGGCGCTTCAGTCTGGAACCGCGATACCGCTACGGTCGCAGGTTCGAATCCTGCCTCGGGCATGGATGTGTGTGATGTCCTTAGGTTAGTTAGGTTTAAGTAGTTCTAAGTTCTAGGGGACTGATGACCTCAGATGTTAAGTCCCATAGTGCTCAGAGCCATCTGAACTCCGGAACTTTTCAAAAACATCCGCAAGCAAGCGTACGTCGGTGTCCATGTGTAGTTTTGGAATGTAGTTATGGCATCGCCTGCGAGAGTACTGGTAAATGCAGATATGTCGGGTAGCCTGGTTTCGTCGAGTTTCGCCTTACTATCCAGACACTCATACAGGAAAACCCCTTTCCTAGTCATAAGCTGAAACTTTTCCTCATTGGTGTATGCAGATCGGGTGATATTCATATCCTCCCGAGGTAGAGTTTCAACGAGTTTCTGGAGTGGCGCCTACATTAAAGGCAGCGTGTCAAGGAAGGGGGGTGTAATTTTTGGTGTCATTCGTTTCTAGAATGAAATATACTTCTCAATACTCTCCTGATTTTTCTCCCAATCGAAATTAACCAATTGCTCAACTAGAAAGTGAGCGCCATACCCTCTTAAATTATGGAAGAACCCAGTATGTGTCGTGGTAACTGGTACTTCAAATTGCATGCATTGCGAGCTACACTGCGGAACTTCCCTGTAAGATGACAATGATCTCTATGGGGAGTTTCAGCCTTTCTATCTAATGGAAGCCCACAAATATGACAGTTAACCGCATCATTATTTAATTTTTTATCCTCCTATGATTCGGTCATGGGGATGTTGGTGCCGTAAAGCCTATCAACTTGCCATGAGACTTTACAAGCTCAGTGAGCAACCCAACCGCAGGATTAACCCCAACATAAGATTCATAGCGGTTAAGACTTGAATCATATGAACATGCAAGTTGGTACGCCGCCACATACGGTATGTGTTTTTGCATGAAGGTGGTATGCGAGGCTAAGGGGTTACCTTCACAGCAGGTGATAGCGCAAGGAGACATTCGAAGTTTGCATATACAACAAATGGATATCGTTCCTGATGGTGAGCATTCTTGAATTTAATGAACTTATTTTATTCTGTAGGCATAACAACACGTACCAGTTCCTTAGATTCACAGTACTCCAGATATCTTTTTAAATACTTTTCTTCTGGAAAGGTATTTAGACACCTGAAGCAAATGTGCTGTTTACACTTGTGTTTATTGAGTTGGAAGTTATGGAGGAGGGACATGTCTTTGATCCATACGTAATGCTCATTATCACCTTCGGAGAACGGCAGCGTGTTTACTTGAAGATCACACTCACTTACATATTTCGAAAAATGGAGTAGTCCAACTATAGTATGCTTGTCCTGAACATCTGGCTTGCCTTTCTGCTTCTGCTTCAGACCATAAACGTGAACCGATATTTCAGGATTTTGTGCCTTAAATTTTGGTATGTCCTGAATCATTACAGGGAACTCAATACCATCAAAATTATGACCTGGGAATTTTATTCCTTCATACATTGTATGTTTTTGTGCACTCGGGATGGTATCTGTAATGGTAATTTCTCTCAGAAGCCAGAATTGAGCATGCAAAACAAGCGTTATCCTTTTCATTTTGAACGTTAATACAGGACTGCTTACTCTTAATCGTCAGGGAGTTTGATATAGCTGGACCCTCCATTTAACGGATCACAAACATGAATATGGATGTCGAGGTGTGGTATTTGGCTGAGTACTTTAGCTGACCCTCTTACTACCTTCTTCAGGCCAGTACAGCACCCAAGCTGGTATCACGATATCACTCAGCGATTGATGTACTCCGAGATGCAACGCCATTATCACCCCAGATGTAGTGCAAGGCTTTCTCCTCAGCAGCTTCCTGCTGTTTGGGTGGGTGACCCAACTCGCAGCAGAGCACTGCATTACATTTAATGGCACTATATCTCGGATCGTCTAGGGCTTTGAAGAGCTCTGCCTCCAGTACTGGGAGACATGCTTCTAGAAACTTGACTGGGTCGCGATTTTAAGAAGGATGATCAGATAGTGATAGTGGGTGGAACAGGGACCAGTCTTGATAGGGACAGGGAATATGATGTAGGTGGTGGCCTGGTAAAGATAGTTACTCAAACTGGTGGCACTAATGTGCATTTCGTGCAACTGTTTCGGCGTCATGATCGGCTCACCTTAATGCGGCTGTTGGCGCGTTGTTATGAGGCTGTGGAGGGCGCTGGTGGCAGAGGGCATGAGTCACATATCAGTGGTGCCCATTGGGTCCATCAGTAGGTCGGGTTTCACTAGGAATAGCCTGCACCTCAATAGGTGTGGGAAGGGGAGGCTGGCAAAGCTTACAGTTGATAGTGTAGTGGGTGGTGGTGGGATCATTCATGGAAAAATTCCTATAGTAGTTGGTGTTTGAGCTGCACCTTTTTTAGATTGAAGTCAGCTGATAGGTATACCTACTTAAAAGAAGTTTCTCTAACTAAGGGCTCACTTTCAAATGACATCATGTTTCCAAGTAGAGAAGGAATTAGCATATTTCGTCAAAATATAAGGGGCATTAGAGATAAAGTTAGTGAACTGCTTATAGATGTTGACTCTGAAATTCTTGGCATGTCGGAGCACAATTCAGAGGCTTCCTTTACCAGGATACAGATTAGCTGGCTGTTTTTCAAGGAGTTCCTTGTGGGGCGGAGAGTGGCTGTGTAAGTAAAAAACAGTAGTCCATTTGAGCCCAAAGACTTATCATGGCACTGCACTGAACAGATAGTTGAATAATGTGCAGGGGCAGTTGAATTTAGTGAAACTAAACTTCTGATTATTGTTATTTATAGGTCCTCTAACTCTGACATCAGAGCATTTCTGCTCAAGCTAGAGAGGGTTCTTGATTCACTTTGTAAGCAGTACCAGAAATGAGTTATATGTGGTGACTTCAGTATAAATTTTGTGTATGATGGTGCAGTAAAAAGTATGTTGGTAGATCTCCTAAATTCATATGATCTGATGCATTTTTTTTTTCAATAAGGGTGGAGGAGAAACAGTGCACAGCCATAGACAATATTTTTATTCATTCTTCATAACTAGATGGGCATTCTGTTAGTAAAAGAGTGAATGATGCACAAATTTTAACACTAAAAGGCTTTTATAGTGAAACAAATGTCACATATAACTACAAACTATGTAGGAAAGTTAATCCAACAGCAATAGAGAGTTTTTTAGACCTTGTGAAGGAACAAGAGTGTCAGGATGTTTATAGTGCCGATACCATAGATGATAAATATAATGCTTTCCTTCACAAATTTCTCTTTGAGAGTTGCTTTCTATTAGAACGTTCTAAACGGGATACTAGCAGTAATAGGCAGGTGGCTGACTATATATCATGTAGAACAAAGCGGGAATTATATCAAAACGATAGAAGTAGTCACAATCAAGCTACAGTAACCCATTACAAACAGTATTGTAAGGTGCGTAAAAATTTTATTAGGAAGGCAAAGAGTATGTGGTATGCAAATAGAATAGCTAATTCACAGGATAAAATTTACAACCGTATCGTCAGTTGTGAAGGAAGTGTCTGGTCAGCAACACAAGGTCTACAATATAAAGTCAGTTTGTAGTAAAAATATTTCTGTTACTGATGAATCAGATGTATGTACAGTATTTAACAAACATTATCTGAGCATTGCTGGTGAATTAAATAAAAAATTAGTTTCTACAGAGAATCGTATAACTTTTTTGGCAAATGCCTTCCCGAGATTCCTGTCTGAAATACTCCTCTGTGGTACAGACAAGAGGGAGATTGAGTCAATAATTAAATCACAGAAGACTAAGGGCTCTCATGGCTATGATGGAGTGCGTAGCACAATATTAAAGTACTGTGCTGCACATGTCAGCTTTGTATTTAGCTATATTTCTAATTTTTCCTTTAGGAATGGTCAGTTTCCTGAATGATTAAACTACTCAGTAGTAAAGCCGCTGTATAAAAAGGGAGAAAGGGATTATGTAGATAATGTTAGGTCTATTTCTATGCCATCAGTGTTTGATAAGTTATTGGAAAGACTGTGTATGTAAGGATGATTGATCATTTTATATCACACGATTTCCTATCAAATGCACAGTTTGGCTTTAGAAGTCGTTTAAGAACTGAACATGCTATATTCTCCTTTCTCTGTGAGGTACTCGATGGGTTAAACAAAAGGTTTCGAACGCTAGGCATATTTTTTTGATTTAACTAAGGCGTTTGATTGTGTTGATCGCAAAATATTGTTCCAGAAGTTAGACCATTACAGAATACAGGGAGTAGCTCACAATTGGTTCACCTCTTACTTTAGCAACAGACAGCAGAAGGTCATTATTCACAATGTTGATAATAGCTGTGATGCGGGGTCTGAGTGGGGTACGGTGAAGGGGAGGGGGGTGCTTCAGGGATCAGTGTTGGGGCCACTCCTGTTCCTTGTTTATATAAATGATATATCCTCTAGTATCATGAGTAACTCTAAAATTTTTGTGATTGCTGATGACACGAGCTTGTTAGTAAAGGATGTCGTGTGCAACATTGGCTCGGTCTCAAATAGCGCAGTTCATGAAGTAAGTTCATGGCTTGTAGAATATAAACTAACGCTAAATCACAGTAAGACTCAGTTTTTACAGTTTCTAACGCACAATTAAAAAAAACCTGACGTTTTAATTTCACAGAATGAGCATATGATTAGTGAAACTGAACCGTTCAAATTGCTAGGTGTTAAGATAGATAGTAAACTGTCGTGAAAAGCCCACGTTCAGGATCTTGTTCAAAGGCTTAATGGTGCCATTTTTACTATCTGGACGATTTCCGAACTGAGTGATTGTTCGACCCGAAAATTAGTCTACTTTGCTTATTTTCAGTTTCTTATGTCGTATGGTATTATATTTTGGGGTAACTCTTCCCATTCTAAAAGCATATTTTTGACTCAGAAACGGGCGGTTCGGGTAATAAGTTTAAGTTCACGAACCTCTTGTCGATCCCTGTTCACGAGTCTGGGTATTTTGATATATATTCCATACTGTCATTTCTTGTTAACAATATTAGCTTATTCCCAAGAATAAGCAGCTTTCACTCAGTTAATACTCGGCAGAAATCAAACCCGCATTCGGATCGGACTTCCTTAACTCTTGTGCAGAATGGTGTGCAGTATACTGCTGCATCCATTTTCAGTGAGCTACCACCCGAATTCAGAAACCTTTGCAATAATCCACGCGTTTTCAAATCGAATCTGAAGAGTTTCCTCATGGGTCACTCCTTCTATTCTGTTGAGGAGTTCCTTGAAAAATTAAGCTGATTCTTGTTGTATTGTTGATTGCGTTTTCTTAAACTTTTGGCTTGACTTCTTTTGGGTTCATGAACATTTTACTTTTATCTGTTATTACTTTTATGTTGTAATTTCATGTACTGACACGTTCCATGACCTTGGAGATTTGCTCCTCAATTTGGTCCTAAGGAACTTCAAATGTAAATAAAAAATAATTAAATGCACCCCAGCCAGATTCTCACTTCTAATAAATGAGATACGTCCCTGAAAGGCCCTAGCAAATGTCGAGTATTCTAGAGAGGTCATGATGTACTTCACTATCAATACGAGATAGAGAACTACCACTAGCCACAGGTTCATTATCATTAATTCTACAGCTAGGCGACGACTGCGTCCAGCTAGTGGATGAGGATGCTGGGGAGGAGGCGCCTTCATGGGGGAGGGGTATGCGCCGTGGCGTACATACCTCTCGTTGTGGGCGAGGGCGAGCAGCCGGAGTGTGAGTAGGAGGTGAAGGTGGCGGTGACCTCCTATGGGGGCACCCAGGCTGCGGCGAGGGCGCTCATTGATGCTGCTGCACCATCCCAACCTGGGGGGTGGGAGATCGTTGCTCTGATTGAACTACCCACGGACGCCAGAGGGTATGTGGTGGTTCGGCGGCAGGCACTGCAGCAGCCGCGGCCGCCTTTCGCGCAGCAACGAATGGCGCGTGTTTGATACCCGCCCCCACAATCACTGCTCTAGGTGCACGTGGCACAGCAAGCTGTTGTCTTGGTGGTGATGGTGGCACCTTTGTAACATACGAATAACGGAAAGAAAGTTAAGCACAATGCTCAAGATTTTTTTAAAACAATATGCTGTAAACAAACAACGACAATTAAGTACATCTCCATTCCTGAATAATAATTATATGCTTTAACGATGATGGTCACATTATAATCAGTTTTTACACACTCGGTTCCAGGACTGAGCAGTTCAGTCCATCTTTCTGGTCGCTCTCCCATCCAGTCAAATATCTCCATCTCCTGTTCCAGACGGGAGAGATCGCACGCCTTTCAGCAGCCACCATATCACATTCCCACTCAAGAATTTAACCCTCGCCGGAATTATTAATGTTGTGGAGCCATCAATCCATCGTCCGCCCCCGGTAGCTGAATGGTCCGCGTGACGGATTGTCAATCCTCTGGGCCCAGATTCGATTCCCGGCTGGGTCGGGGAATTTTCTCCGCCCAGGGACTGGGTGTTGTGCTGTCCTCATCATCCTGCTATCATCATCATCGACTGCAGGTCGCCAAAGTGGCGTCAAATTGAAAGTCCGGCACCCGGCGAACTGTCTGCCAGACAGGGGGCCCTAGCCATACGATTAAATAAAAATCGATCCATCTCACATAATTCATCTACAACAAGATATTGATTATTAGAAAAAAACAACAAAAAATTTGTACTGAATCTGACTACAGCAAGATATTGATTATAAATAAATATGAGAAAATTAAATAAATAAATAAATAAATAAAAAGTTCATACCAGATGGAAGTGATGACTCCTGGTCATCATTCTCGATGCATACCCCTACTAGAATCCCATTTTCCTCTTGATCTGTAGCAACATCTACAACAATGAATAATATATATTTCACACAACTGTATACAATGAAAAAAAACCTATCGGCTATATATTACAACGGTACTTACTTTTTTGCTGCATTTCAGACTCCAGCAGCAGCTCAATGTCCATCAGCTGCTGCTCTAATGCTGCAACAGCGAGATCAAAATTTTTACATAGTTACGATCCGAATACATCAAGAGCTGTTTTCTGAACATGTAAACTATCACACAGAGTTTGGAGATGTACTTACATGATGGAATCACAACCTCTTCCACTTGCTGGAGACTTTCAGCTTTCAGCTGGCTTTCTAGTTCTATCAAAATTTCAGGAATGAATGCTATAATAGTAAGAAAAAAGAACTTTTATAAATACTTGTTACAAAAATGTAACACTAACTCAAAAAATTTGAATACTCTGCTACGAAATTTTACAACTATCCCAGTTTGAGCTCATAATTTTTTTTTTTTTGTAAGCACGTATATAGACATTGACCTAAATTTGGCCATTTGCCACCATCACTACCGATGGAATCATTGCTGACTGTTTCATGTTGCAGGAACCATACTGACACAACTAGGCACTGTCAAAGACTGTGATGATTGTAGTGGGGGGTTGTGCTATATATAGCTTCAGCCTCTACCCTCTACTTTGCAGAGGACCAATAGGAACTCTGATTGCCATACCAGCAAGTCCTTTTTTCCTCAAGCAGGCTCGTTGAAGCTGTTTGAGGGAAATGTCATATCTGTGGGGGGAGGAAAAAAAGATCGTAGACAAATGTCCTTTGTTTGCTGGCAAGTGGTTGGAATGTTGAATGAACCTGCTAGCTTTAGAAAAACACTCTTCGTTCATTCTGAAGAAAACAGATAGCTTAAATCTTTGCTCTTTCTTTTTGAAGCTATTGTCATGTTTGGGAATTTCTATGGCTTCCCTGAATAAGTGCGCATAGTAGCCCTTCTCCTCATCGAGAACTTCTGTGATTTAAATGATGAAAACTGCGGCAGTTGTTTATTTTTGATGTTTAGCACAACTCATTTCGAGAATTTATTCTCATTTTCAACTACAATTGTACATTTCTTTACCTGAATATGTTTGCTGATGTTCAGATGTGTGATTTTCTGCCTCTCTTGCCTCTTTTTTAGGTTAGGCTACAATCAGAGAATCGAACAAAATTAATTGCTGACTGTTTTTAAACGCTAATGTTAGAAATGGTACTTTTGTGTGACTGCTTAAAAGTATTGTGCCTCCTCCATTGTACAGAATATCACACGCACGCAAATCATCACTTACACTGTTTGTTTACAAAATATGCTACAAAGATATTACGAGAGCGCAGTTTTCATTATTTAAATCATGAACGACACAGTTGCAGACTATACTGAATCATCTAATATGATGAACGAAATTGAGAACTTCTGTGTCAGCGACTTTTTATGATGTCGATCTCACACAGCACATGTTCCGCCACGGCCGATTTCTTCACCTGCCACAACCTGCAATGTAGTTTAAGTTCAGAGATCTTGGTCTTGATGGATCGTCCACTCATTTCCACATTGACTTTTCCACATATTCAGGATATGCGGTATACTTCCCACACTGCAAATGGGTCCCTTTCGTCTTTTGCAGATCTGACACATTCTTTGATCTTGTTGGTCGAAATGGAAATACTCTTTACGCCGTATTTTCACAATTCCGGCCGATTCTGTCACCCTGGGCTGTATGACAGAAAGACTGTACTCGAACTTTCTTCTTCTAGTGTGTCCCTTCGCCAAATGTTAGGTTTCGTGACACTTCTTACGCGATAGGTGCTCCTCAGAACACTTTCCACGTGTTGCACCTCGCGTCTGACACACTGCGGCTCACATATTCGTCGGTGAGAGCATCACTGTGCATTGATCATCCCTCTTTCCTGGTTGCGTTGATGATTTGACAGTTTCTACAAGTACTGTCTGTGTGTCGATTTTTGGTACATGCTGTGTTCATTCCTCGTAACCAGCACATCTACAGAGTGTAGCTTTGGTCCTTTTTTACCTTCTTCTTTTTCTTCTTGTACTTCTTCTTCTTCTGGCTTAGCCATTATGCCCGATGCGACTGCACATAGTTATCTCAATCTGTTTCTCGGCCATCCTACACCTCTTCTTCCTGAGGGCTTGTTCTTGTTTTCAACGGCTGGAATTCTGTCTTCATCCGTCCGCTTGGGGTGTTTTTCCATTCTTCTCTGTATTCTTCAATCTTCTCTCAAAAATCACAAATTGCCTATTCTGTCCGAATGTCATCATTTTGTATGTGGTCCCTTCTTGAGCAACCTTCAGCAGTTCTCAAAAATCACATTTCTGCTGACTGCATGCAATTTTTTTCTCTCTTTCTCTCGATCCAGGATTCGCTGCCATAAAGAAGCACAGAAACTGCCATTGTTTTTATATAATTTCAATTTTGTGGCTTTTCTTACTTTATTTTTTAACGTTTTGTTTATGATTCATATGTATGTCTTTGTCTATGTCCGGACTTATGTCACTGACTAAATAACCGAAAACGCAACTCGCTCAAGTACCTTGTTTTCGATAACTATCTTAGATCTAACTCGGAATTTTCCGTAGTGGACCATAAATTTTGTTTTGGTAGCTGATATTTTTAGATCGTAATGTTTTCTTACCAACTCACATACACTCCTGGAAATGGAAAAAAGAACACATTGACACCGGTGTGTCAGACCCACCATACTTGCTCCGGACACTGCGAGAGGGCTGTACAAGCAATTATCACACGCACGGCACAGCGGACACACCAGGAACCGCGGCGTTGGCCGTCGAATGGCGCTAGCTGCGCAGCATTTGTGCACCGCCGCCGTCAGTGTCAGCCAGTTTGCCGTGGCATACGGAGCTCCATCGCAGTCTTTAACACTGGTAGCATGCCGCGACAGCGTGGACGTGAACCGTATGTGCAGTTGACGGACTTGGAGCGAGGGCGTATAGTGGGCATGCGGGAGGCCGGGTGGACGTACCGCCGAATTGCTCAACACGTGGGGCGTGAGGTCTCCACAGTACATCGATGTTGTCGCCAGTGGTCGGCGGAAGGTGCACGTGCCCGTCGACCTGGGACCGGACCGCAGCGACGAACGGATGCACGCCAAGACCGTAGGATCCTACGCAGTGCCGTAGGGGACCGCACCGCCACTTCCCAGCAAATTAGGGACACTGTTGCTCCTGGGGTATCGGCGAGGACCATTCGCAACCGTCTCCATGAAGCTGGGCTACGGTCCCGCACACCGTTAGGCCGTCTTCCGCTCACGCCCCAACATCGTGCAGCCCGCCTCCAGTGGTGTCGCGACAGGCGTGAATGGAGGGACGAATGGAGACGTGTCGTCTTCAGCGATGAGAGTCGCTTCTGCCTTGGTGCCAATGATGGTCGTATGCGTGTTTGGCGCCGTGCAGGTGAGCGCCACAATCAGGACTGCATACGACCGATGCACATAGGGCCAACACCCGGCATCATGGTGTGGGGAGCGATCTCCTACACTGGCCGTACACCACTGGTGATCGTCGAAGGGACACTGAATAGTGCACGGTACATCCAAACCGTCATCGAACCCATCGTTCTACCATTCCTAGACCGGCAAGGGAACTTGCTGTTCCAACAGGACAATGCACGTCCGCATGTATCCCGTGCCACCCAACGTGCTCTAGAAGGTGTAAGTCAACTACCCTGGCCAGCAAGATCTCCGGATCTGTCCCCCATTGAGCATGTTTGGGACTGGATGAAGCGTCGTCTCACGCGGTCTGCACGTCCAGCACGAACGCTGGTCCAACTGAGGCGCCAGGTGGAAATGGCATGGCAAGCCGTTCCACAGGACTACACCCAGCATCTCTACGATCGTCTCCATGGGAGAATAGCAGCCTGCATTGCTGCGAAAGGTGGATATACACTGTACTAGTGCCGACATTGTGCATGCTCTGTTGCCTGTGTCTATGTGCCCGTGGTTCTGTCAGTGTGATCATGTGATGTATCTGACCCCAGGAATGTGTCAATAAAGTTTCCCCTTCCTGGGACAATGAATTCACGGTGTTCTTATTTCAATTTCCAGGAGTGTAGCTTATGCACAGCGTGTTGTAGGTCTACCTCGGTATTTTGTAACGGTAGTTCCTTTTCAGCTGTACGCCGTCATGGACTTCCTTCTTCCACTTCCTTATTCCATCTTTAATATATGTATGTTGAACGAGTCGGTGGCAAGCTAAATCACTGACTGACACCTTGATTTCTTGTTGTCTTGTTTGTTTTTGACATACCTGTATTTATGATTATTTTGGTGTCTTCATACATGCATTTCATTACCTGCACAAAATGCGTCGGGTATCATCGCTTGTCCGTTATTGTCCTCAGTCTCTTTCTCATGACCGAGTCAAAGGCTTATTCAAAGAAAATGAAAGTAACATGTGTTTAGAAATTCACTTCCGGTCGCTCTTCTAAAAGTTTCTTGATGCTAACACTATTATCGCTGCAAGAGTGTCCTTTCCTAAATCTACTTTGCCTTTCTCAAACATGCATCTATTATTACTTTCAGCCGATTGTTTATTATTTTTTATTTCTGTAGCATAATTTTATGGTGGCACGGAGACTGTTCTGGTGTCTTTGGAAGTCACCGAGTTCTTCCTCACCATCGCTCCACAGGACGAAGGTATCGTCGACGTACCTGCTCCACATCTTAGATGTAAAACTTATTAGGTCCAGTGCCTGCCTTCAGAAACTCAATGAAGAAACTGGCCACCAATGAACTAAGTGGACCACCCACGGCGACACCTTCCAGGTGTTCGCTGAAATCGCCATTCCACACGATGGAGCTCGTGGTAAGACGTGCGTGAAAAAGGCTGGTGATGTCATGCGAGAATCGTCAGAAAAATCATTAAACATACGTCGGTCGAAGAACCCGAGACAGACGTCAACAGGCAATGTATCAAAAAGTTGATAAGAGAGTCTCAATAATTTCGTGAGCTAAGCTACCATTTGGAACAAACCGTTTAGGCGTATTTAACGCAGTTACGTAAGAACACTCTTCTGTAATCAGTGGAAACCTTTGAGCTCATTCTGCACTTCCGTGTGGATTGCAAAATCTGGTAATCTCTAGTTTACTCATTTTGAGCCGCAAGGGACTATCTGTGATATTACATTAGAGAAGATAAACCTCTTTGCAAGCTCGCTAATAATAACCTCTCTTCTCTATAACCGGTTTCGGTAATCAGTGTCATCATCTTCAGATCTCGACAGACAGGTTATTGCATATTTCTTGAAAAACCGTACAGGTACTCTTTCTCATGAACTGGTAGGACGGTAACAGACTAGGAGACAAATGCATCGACAAGTTAAAACAACTGTATATTCACCGCATACATCTGCCTTACGTCACTCACAACAAATGTATGTGGTGTACAACTGTGTATATAAAACTTCCAGGCAGATTCAAACTGCGTGCTGCACCAATACTCGAACTCGGGACCTCTGCCTTTCTCGGCCGAATGCTCTACTGACTGAGCTACCCAACCACGATTCGCTCGTCTTCTTGACAGCTTTAATTCTACCAGTATCTGTTCTCCTACCTTCCAAACTTCACAGAAGCTCTCCTGCGAACCTTTCAGAAATAGCACTCCTGGAAGAAAGGATACCAAGTCATGTCTCCGCAATATCCTTTCTTCAAGGAGTGCTACTTCTGCAAGGTTCACAGGAGAGCTTCTTTGAGTTTTGGAAGGCAGGAGAAGAGGTACTGGTAGAAGTGAAGCTGTGAGGAGGTGTAGTGAGCCGCGCTCGGGTAGCTCAGTCTGTAGAGCCAAAGGCATAGGTCCCAAGTTCGAGTATTGATCCAGCACACAGTTTTAGTCTGCCAGGAAGTTTCATACCGCCGCACACTCCGCTGCAGAGTGGAAATTTCATTCTAGGACTGTGTACATAGTTGTTTTAATTCTGACATGCCGATGCATCAGTCTCCTAGTCTGTTACGTACCTAACAGTTCATGAGAGAGAGTACTTTTACTGTTATTTTAAGAAATATGCAATAACCTGTCTGTCGAAGTCTGAAGATGGTAACACTGATTACCGAAACAGGTTATCGAGAATAAATATTATTAGCGATCGTGGCAAAGAAGTTTGTCTTCTCTAATGTAAAATCTGATAAACTGTTTTTCGCAGCACTCAGGACTGCCGTGCCCGGTCACTGGTTTGCAAAAGAGCCGCCGTTTCCGCTGTGAGAAGAAAAGACACGAACATCGCGTGGCCAGCGGCCTTGGCCGGCGTACCGACAGCGCCTTGTCTGGTACTGCCGGCTGCCGCCAGACATGCCCGCTAGCCAGCAGCTCGCTGCGCCCAAGGGAACCGTACCAACCTCCCGTCACCGATTAAATTCACATTGATACGCACGACAGGACTTCATCATCTAAATCTACATCTACATCTACATGGTTACTCTGCAATTCACACTTAAGTGCCTGGCAGAGGGTTCATCGAACCATTTCCATACTACTTCTCTACCATTCCACTCTCGAATGGCGCGTGGGAGAAAGGAGCACCTAAATCTTTCCGTTCGAGCTCTGATTTCTCATATTTTATTATGATGATCATGTCTCCCTACGTAGGTGAGTGTCAACAAAATATTTACGCATTCGGAAGAGAAAGTTGGTGATTGAAATTTCGTAAATAGTTCTTGCCGCAAAGAAAACCGCCTTCGTTTCAGTGACTGCCAGCCCAACTCGCGTATCATATCAGTGACACTCTCACCCCTATTGCGCGATAAAACGAAACGAGCTGCCCTTCTTTGCACTTTTTGGACGTCCTCCTTCAATCCCACCTGGTAAGGATCCCACACCGCGCAGCAATATTCCAGCAGAGGACGGACAAGTGTAATGTAGGCTCTCTCTTTAGTGGGTTTCTCACATCTTCTAAGTGTTCTGCCAATAAAGCGCAGTCTTCGTTTCGCTTTCCCCACAATATTATCTGAGTGGTCTTTCCAATTTAAGTTGTTCGTAATTGTAATTCCAAGGTATTTAGTCGAATTGACAGCCCTTAGATTTGTGCGATTAATCGTATACCCAAAAATTATTAGATTTCTTTTAATACCCATGGGGATGACCTCGCACTTTTCTTTGTTTAGTGCCAATTGCCACTTTTCGCACCGTACAGAAATTCTCTCTAGATCATTTTGTAATTGGAATTGATCGTCTGATGATTTTACTGGACGGTAAATTATAGCGTCATCTGCAAACAATCTAAGGGGGCTGCTCAGATTATCACCTAGATCATTTACATAAATCAGGAACAGCAGAGGGCCTATGACACTATCTTGCGAAAAGCCAGATATCACTTCTGGTCTACTCGATGATTTTCCGTCTATCACTACGAACTGTGACCTCTGTGAGAGGAAATCACGAATCCAGTCACACAACTGAATTTGATTAGTAGTTGCTTGTGAGGAACGGTATCAAAAGCCTTCTGGAAACCTAGGAATATGGAATCGTATGTATACAGGAAGGTGCAACTCTAAACCGCTTTCGACAAAATCGAATCTGAAAATTTTAGGCGTTCCTATGTTGTTTGTAAGGTCGCTAGTGTTCACAGAGGCCTCAGCCGAGATAGTAAGCACTTAGTTTCCTCATCGCGAGGTCTTTGGATCGAATCTCGCTGTCGGTTCTTTCTTCCGTGCCAAGTAACTCTAACAACAGATACATGCTCTAAGACAGATATAGAAAACAGTTCACCGCGAAAGAATTATCCGAATGTGACGGAAATCTGTAGCTGATGTACATGTATAGAAAAACAAATGATTTCAGAAAAACTGTATGATTTATTCAAGAGAAAGAGCTTCAGAAATTGAGCAAGTCAGTAATGCGTGGCATAAATCTTGCCCTCATGCAAACAGTTATACGGCTTGACATTGATATAGTTGCTGGATGTCCTGCTGAGCGACATCGTGCCAAATTCTGTACAGCTGGAGCGTTACATCGTCAAAATGCCGAACTGGTTGGAGGATCTTGCCCATAATGATACTGCGTGACAGTTATTGAACTATATGAAAAAAACGTAAATTAGTTACAAGCTACGGCGTGCACAGACTTTATTCAATATCTAAACATCACCACAGATATTAGGATTTACCTTATGACATGTTCGATATACCTGCCATCATAGGCGATGATGTGGCGCAGACGAATAGCGAAATTCTGCATGGCCCACTGAAGTATCGGAATATCGATGCTGTAGATGACCTCCTGAATGGCTGTTTTGAGATATGCAATTGTTTTGGGGTTATAGCTGTACACCTTCTCTTCAATATAGCCCCTCAAAAAGAACTCGCGTGTGTTCAGATCGGGAGAATATGGCGACCAATCGAGGCCCGTGCCAGTGGCCTCTGGGTATCCCACAGCCAGAATGTGGTCCCCAAAGTGCTCCCCCAGGACATCACTCTCCTGCTTCGATGGTGTCGCACTCCGTATTTCATAAACCACATATTGTCGAAATCAGGGTCACTTTGGATAATGGGGATGAAAACATTTTCCAAAACCTTTACGTACCGTTCGGTAGTCACCATGCCATCAAGGAATATCGCGCCGCTTATTCCGTGACTGGACATTGCACATCACACAGTCACCGGTTGAGGGTGAAGAGACTTCTTGATCGCGAAATGCGGATTCTCAGTCCCCCAAATGCACCAGTTTTGCTTATTGACGAACCCATTCAGAGGAAACAACGAGGCGCGTGAGCATGCGCACACTAATTCCCATAATGCCCCGAGGCCAACCGTGCAGTTTGGACGTCTTAACGTAAACCATTCACAAGTTATGACGATTTTATTTCATATGGTTTAATAAGTCTCACCCTGTACCAACGTCCTCAATTAGGGTGAGATCAGGAAAACTCACTGGTCAAAGAAGGGTTTGGCTAGAACAAAGACTTGTAGTAGAAACTCTCGCCGTGTGCTGGCAGGCATTATCTTGCTGAAATGTAAGTCCATGATGGCTTGCCATGCAGGGCAACAAAACGGGACGTAGAATCTCGTCGACGTACCGTACCGACGTCCTGATGCCGTGGATGACAACGAAAGGGATCCTGCTATGAAATGAAATGTTACCTCTTATAGTTGTCGGGTCGGGCGATAATCAAGTAGTTATCTCACCACGGTACAGGGCGTCTCCAGAGACATCTTCACTAGTCACTGGGACTTATTTCGAAGCGGGACACATCGCTGAAGACAATTCTACTCCAGTCCACAAGATTCCAGGTCGAAGACGTGTCTAGACACCCCCTGGACGGTGGTGCGATACGAACCTGACTATCGAACGCCATACGACCCGATAACTATGAGTGATGGTCTGAAGCACCATTTCTTTTCATAGCAAGACCCCTTTGGTTGTCATCCGCGGCACCCTTATAGCACGGTGATAAGTCAACGAAAAAACACGCCCCGTTTTGTTGCCCTTCATGTCAATTCATCCTTGGCTTACATTTCAGCAAAATAATGCCAGCCCACACTCGACGAGAGTTTCTACTGGTTGGAGTATCTACCGTTAGTTTTCGCGCTTTCCAAATGCTACCTGGGCCAGCAAAGTCGCCGGATGTCTCCATAATTGAGAACATTTGGACCATTATAGAAAGGCCCTTACAACCATCTAGGCATTTTGACTATCTAATGAGCCATTTGGACAGAATGTGCAACAATATCTCTCAGAAGGACATCCAATAACTCTGTCAGTCACAGACACAAGGATCAGAGGTGAACCAACGCGTTATTGACTTGCTCAAGTTATGAAGCTCTTTCTCTTGAATAAATCATTCAACTTTTCTGAAATTGTAATCATTTGTCTGTCAACAAATGTGCATCACATTCACCGCTTTCCGTCCCATTCAGATAATTCCGTCGTGGTGCGCCGTTTTTTTTTCATCTTAGACTGTATTATGAGTGTGCAAAGCGTCACTGTTTAATGAGTCATTTATTATTTACATACTCTTTATTCTGAAAAAATGTTTGCAAGCGACCATTGGCGCATTTGGAACACGAGTGGAAGAATTAATTGATGAGTATGCTTGAAAACACAAAAAGATTACGATGATATCTTCAAAGTCCAGCAAAATCACTGAAGCACTGTACAAGAATTTCTAAAAAAAAGGAGGCCATGAAACCATAAGTGAGAGACGAACAATTTCTTTTGTTCCTCGATTCACAGGGAGGGCAAACGAACCCAGGTTTGTACGATAAAGCTGTTCAGGATGAAGAGGGTCTGCCAAAACGTATAGTATTTAAGCAATTCCTACAAAATGTACTCCGAAAGAAGCTGAGTACATTTTGTAGGAATATATATATATATATATATATATATATATATATATATATATATATAGTGTATTCATCTCTTGGTCTCCCTCTACCATTTTTACCCTCCACGCTGTCCTCCAATACTAATTTGGTGATCCCTTGATGCCTCAGAACATGCCCTACCAAACGGTCCCTTCTTCTTGTCAAGTTGTGCCGCAAACTCCTCTTCTCCCCAATTCTATTCAATACCTCCTCATTAGTTATGTGATCTACCCATCTAATCTTCAGCATTCTTCTGTAGCACCACATTTCGAAAGCTTCTATTCTCTTCTTGTCCAAACTATTTGTCGTCCACGTTTCACTTCCATACATGGCTACACTCCATACAAATACTTTCAGAAACGACTTCCTGACACTTAAATCTATACTCGATGTTAACAAATTTCTCTTCTTGAGAAACGCTTTCCTTGGCATTGCCATTCTATATTTTATATCCTCTCTACTTCAACCATCATCAGTTATTTTGCTCCCCAAATAGCAAAACTCCTTTACTACTTTAAGTCTCACATTTCCTAATCTAATTCCCTCAGCATCACCCCACTTAATTCGACTAGATTCCATGATCCTCGTTTTGCTTTTGTTGATGTTCATCTTATATCCTCCTTTCAAGACACTGTCCTTTCCGTTCAGCTGCTCTTCCAAGTCCTTTGCTGTCTCTGACAGAATTACAATGTCATCGGCGAACCTCAAAGTTTTTATTTCTTCTCCATGGATTTTAATACCTTCTCCGACTTTTTCTTTTGTTTCCTTTACTGCTTGCTCAATATACAGATTGAATAACATCGGGGATAGACTTCATACCCTGTCTCACTCCCTTCTCAACCACTGCTTCCCTTTCGTGCCCCTCGACTCTTATAACTGCCATCTGGTTTCTGTACAAATTGTAAATAGCCTTTCGCTCCCTGTATTTTCCTCCTGCCACCTTCAGAATTTGAAAGAGAGTATTCCAGTCAACATTGTCAAAATCATTCTCTAAGTCTACAAATGCTAGAAACGTAGGTTTGCCTTTCCTTAATCTATTTTCTAAGATAAGTCGTTGGGTCAGTATTGCCTCACGTGTTCCAACATTTCTACGGAATCTAAACTGATCTTCCCCGAGGTCGACTTCTACCAGTTTTTCCATTCGTCTGTAAAGAATTCGTGTTAGTATTTTGCAGCCGTGGCTTATTAAACTAATAGTTCGGTAATTTTCACACCTGTCAACACCTGCTTTCTTTGAGATTGGAATTATTATATTCTTCTTGAAGTCTGAGGGTATTTCGCCTGTCTCATACATCTTGCTCACCAGATAGTGGAGTTTCGTCAGGGCTGGCTCTCCCAAGGCTATCAATAGTTCTAATGGAATGTTGTCTACTCCCGAGGCCTTGTTTCGGCTTAGGTCTTTCAGTGCTCTGTCAAACTCTTCACGCAGTATCGTATCTCCCATTTCATCTTCATCTGCATACTCTTCCATTTCCATAATATTGTCCTCAAGTACATCACCCTTGTACAGACCCTCTATATACTCCTTCCACCTTTCTGCTTTTTCTTCTTTGCTTAGAACTAGGTTTCCATCTGAGCTCCTGATATTGATGCAAGTGGTTCTCTTTTCTCCAAAAATTTCGTTCTTTGTACTTTTTTCGTTCGACGCTTATTTAGTGAGATATTTGGCCCGGTCACGATCAATGGACCACCCTGTATACTCAGTTGTGTGATTTGCCGCGTAACCCAAATTTAACGGATTCCTTTTAGAACTCACCTGGATGACAAGTCAGTTGCCACTTTCCGCACCATACCGATTTTTCATCTAAATCATCTTGCATTTTTTTTGGTATTATGATGACTTCACTAGACGATAAGTGACAGCATCATCTGGAACGAATCTAAGCGAGCTGCTCATATTGCGTCCTAAATCGTTTATGTAGACGAGGAATACCAGAGGGACTGTAACATTTCCTTGGGGAACGGCTATTGCTTCTGTTTTACTCGATGACTCTCCATTAGTTACTACGAACTTGTGACTTTTCTGATAGGAAATCACGAATTCAGTCGCACGACTGAGACGATGCTCTTTGGGCATATAGTTTGATTAGAAGTAGCTTGTGAGGAACGGTGTCGAAAGCCTTCTGGAATCTAGAAACATGGAATCAATTTGAGAGTCACTGTCGATAACAGTAATTACTTCGTGCGAATAAAGATCTAGTTGTGTTTCACTTGAGCGGTGTTTTCTGAACCCGTGCTGATTCCACTTCAATGAGTCGTTTTCTTGGAGGTAATTCGTAATGTTCGAAAACAGTATAATTATGTTCCAAAATCCTCCTGCAAATTGACGTCCTTGAAATGGGTCTGTAACTCAGCGGATTACTTCTATTTCCTTTATTGAGTATCGGTGAGACCTGTGCAATTTTCCCGTTTTTTTGGTACGGATATTTCGTCAAGCAAGCTGTTGTATACGATCGATAAATATGGAGCTATGACATCGGTATACTCTGAAAGGAATCCAATTCGTGTGCAGTTTGGACCGGAAGACTTGCCTTTATTAAGCGTTTTGAGTTGTTTCGTTACATCGGGGATATCTTCTTCTAAGTTACTCGTGTTGGCAGCACTTAGAAAATTTCAAGATCCAGCTTCAAATGATGAATCTAGCAATGTATCACAACTCCCTACGTAGATTACAGGTCCAGAAGAGTTTGTGGGGGCAGTTTATACTAATTACAGCGGTCAGTGAGGAGTTGAAGCAGTCATATTTTGTGCGCTGCATACGTGGATGGAACGTTAAGAAACCTAAATGGTACAATGGGAAGTACGCTCTGCCATGCATTGCACATTGGTTTGCACAGTATGGGTTTAGATGTAGAATTATTGTTATAAAGGAAACTGTTTTCATGTTTTCAAGTCTCATACAGAGGAAGCGCACATATTGCACTATGAGTAGGAGAATAAACTACGTACAACTCATGCCATCTATAGAGGATGAACCAGAACTCTTCCGACAAAATTTCAGAGTTTGTTCAGGGATATTTTCTGAGTATTTCTGTATAAGAACCCTTAATCTCCCGTGGCTCGCTACAAAGCAGTAATGTAATCATGACTAACAGGCTTTGATACTGGGATTATGTTTGTTTTTATGCGAAAATACTTTCACAACAGTGAAAACATAATAACTTGAACTCGCACACTTATTCGTGAGCTCCTACGTACAGATGCAAAACTGCTGTTATGGGGTTGCCGTCGCTGCGGGAACAGCTGAGCATATATGACAGTCGTACCATTTTTCCATTGCGTTCACTGAACCCATAGACGAGATGCATATCGGCCGATTCTTCGTGGGTAAACCTATCCCTACCGTTGTATATCATTGTTAAAAAGTACGACTAACACTGCTGGAAAAACAAACACAAGAGTGGACCGAGCAGTACTGAATGCAAGATTGAGGACCAAGCAGGCCTTAGTGTTGTCAACTGTGTATGATGTTGTGCATAAAAGACTTAAGTTGGGCGCCTACAAATTGCAACTGTTACATGAAATAAAGCCTACTGATAAAATCGAAAGGAATGAGTTTGCTATTGACTTTCTACATAGAATTGAAGATGATGTCAATTTTTTAAAAAAGATTCTCTTTTCTGATGAGGCTACATTTCACGTCAGTGGAACAGTTAATCGTCATAACAGCAGAATTTGGGGGGGGGGGGGGGGGCAGAGCATCCACATGAAGTTATTCAGCATCAACGTGACTGTCCCAAAGTTTATGTCTGGTGAGGTTTTATGGAAGATCGTGTGATTGGTCCTTTCATTTTTGTAGAAAAAACAATAAAGGGGGAAGTTTACTGTGTCGTGTTGACAGAGTACATCTTACCCCAAGTGGGCGATATTGAGGCTGAAAAGGGGTTAGTGTTTTTCCAACAAGATGGCGCTCCACCTCATTACAGTAACCTTGTGTTCTTGACACTCGCTTTCCAGGAAGGTGCATAGGTAGGACTGGCCCAATATCTTGCCCACCACGAAGCCCAGACTTAACCCCACTGGACTTTTTCTTTTCGGGCCACATAAAAAATGTTGTGTACAGTGAAAAGATCAAAGACATCAATCATATATGGAAAAGAATAGTCGCGGCAGATGGGACAGTTACATCTGAAATGTTGGTGAATATGTGGCGAGAAGTGGAATATAGTCTCGACGTGTGCAGGGCAACAAATAGATACCACGTTGATGTCTACTAACACTAAACAAAATTTGAAAGAATTCTCTTTCATGATATGTACTCATTGACGTAATTTTTCATGAACTTCCCCATTAAATTTATACTTCAAACTAGGGAGTTCTTTTTCAAACACTCTGTTTATAAATTGGCGAGCCACAACAGCTAGCGACAACACTTCATATTCTAGCCCAACTCAATTTCAACTGACTCTCTCTTCCAGAGAATGAAATCCGCCCCCTACTTATCCATCCAATCAATTGTAACTACTATCAACTATTAATATTTCCCACACAGTCTACAGCCCATGGTATAGTGGTACAGTCTGCCTTTAGCAACTGAGTAGTGTGGACGTGTCATATTTACACTTGCAGAGTCTAGTTTTGTTTACCTTCTGTGACCATTACTTGGGCGCCGTTCAGTACTCCAGACCAATGGCGACCAGATTCCATAAATCAACACTCCGTTTCACATTATGCAATGACTGTGCAAGACCAAAGGTGTTTGTTATGTAGCCAAAGCCTCGGTGAACAATACTGGGCGGCCGGAGTGGCCGAGCGGTTCTAGGCGTTACAGTCTGGAACCGCGCGAACGCTACGGTCGCAGGTTCGAATCCTGCCTCGGGCATGGATGTGTGTGATGTCCTTAGGTTAGTTAGGTTTAAGTAGTTCTAACTTCTAGGGGACTGATGACCTCAGAAATTAAGTCCCATAGTGCTCAGAGCCATTTGAACCATTTTATGAACAATACTGTTCAGTACAGTGTAAGTTAGTCACCGATGACACAACTTGCAATAGATCCTTCGGAACAAGCAGCAGGGGCTTCGCTTCTATCACACCGATGGTAAAGTCGGCGTGGTGAGGGTCGATCACACAGGATACGGGATGAGGACAATTCAAGTTTTTGAACTGTTGTTTACCTCCTGTTAGCTGGTGGACACTTTCGTTCCTTATGGCACCGTTCACGGCCATGTAGCCGAGTAGTGGGCAAATTTCGAACATACTCGGTCCTCAATGGGATCCACCAGACAACCATAGACCTCTATCGTCATGTGCCATCCTATCTCCAGGTATGTGGCTAAGGTGCAGTCTTCATTTATGGCTGTTAACCGTGGACTTGTTCAGGAAGCGGCAAGGAAGAGCATCAAAATGTCTCCAGCATCGCTTCATATAACTGCCAGCCTCTGATGTGACACCTGCACCACAACCGATTTCCCTTCCAGTTTCCTACGCGACAGCTCTCGTTACCCCTGCAACTTCTTAGCACCGTCTAGATCCTGTATTGGCGCACATATCGGACGCCACCTTAACAACCGCTGCACAACCTCCTCAGCAAGAGACGGCCACGCCGACGTCATCGGCACCACGCCTGTGGAAGCCGATCATCTCTCAGATGACTCGCATAAAAATTTGTCGGTTCACTTCCCGCGGAAATTCCGATATGATTGCAAGCTTTCTATGATATCCGCCATCATCTTCGTCAGGGACAAAAACAGACTATCGTGAACTTTTCATAGAGATGGAGCCCCTCCACGTCCACACCGGCAAGATGGCCAACACAAAAGGTCTACTGCCAACTCTGCATAAAGATTAGGTTTCACTACAGTGAGGTCTTGCAGGATGTTAGTACTGTGATGTTTACGTACATCTAGTAAAGGTTAACCGTTAATACGCGCTCATCTGGAGATAGATTGGGTCGAAAGTTAAACGAAGGGTAGCGGTTTGAAAGGCAAATGGAAAAAAAGTGCCGAGGCAAGAGCCAAGGGAAAGAAGCCTCTGTGATAGTTGGGTTGAGTTGTAAGAGCAGTAGCGGCTTTCTTGCTGCCTGCAACAGGTCATGCAAGGGTAGTTAGTAGTGGGTATAACCGTTGTGCGGTGGTGTTACTCGGCGGCAGCTGCTGGGTGCCGGTGTTGGCTTCTCAGTCAGCGTCAGCATACCTGTAACAGGATCATCATCGTTTAGTGTCCGATAGATCATATATCGGGTTCTCAGTGTAGGGTAATGTTGGTGGTTTGTTTGTGCATCAGTGTGCGAGCTTGTCAGTTTCCCTGTTGTAACCTGTTAGTCGGCTTTAATAGCAGCTGGCATATCCAGTCAGCGTTGCTGACACGCAGGGGCATGCCGATGTGGGTGTATGTTAGCTTGCCATAGGTGGTTATGCCCTAGCTAGTAGAGTCTTTGGCAGCTTATGCTTCCACCTATGGTTGTGATCATAGTTTCCCAGAGTAAGGATGAAAGAATTGTTCAAGTGTCTCGAGTTCCTGTATAGTCGTGTGGCGTGTCTTTTAAACATTTACTTGAGGGTTTCAAGGCGGTATTCACTGTGAAGACCCACATGCGTGTGCAGCGTGGAGCTTTGCTAATGGTGCGTAGCACTTCGTTATGTATGATCTGCAGGCGGCACAGGCGTGTAGGAGCTACGTGTCCACAGACGGGAACTGCGTACGTCATCAGAGGTCTAATCGGTGTCATGCATGTGGACCTCGACACCCTCCTATTCAGTGTACTTTTCCTGTTGAGCATTGGGTGGAGTTGTTTGTGCCTCGCGTGCGCTCTGTTTGCGATGTGTTCAATGTGGTCTCCCCATGTAAGTTTCCGGTCCAGCCAGACACCGAGATATCTGACTTTCCCTCGGAAACGTATTGGGTGTGCATGTAGTGTTACCTGTCCGACAGTGTCAATCTTTGTGCAGTAGCTTCGACCTGCGTGTGAACAGAACTGCTTCGCACATGTCGACATTTACTTTATTACGCCATCGTTCCAACGAAGGCTCGGCAGTTCCGAGTGCCGTCCGTATTCGTGAATTTATGTTCGATGGTTTCCATTCTTATTCAAAGATGGCTGTGACATCCGCATAAATGGTTAACGTCGTGTTTTGTGTTGCTGGAAAGTCAGGTTGAACAAATTGGGCTCCAGGATGCTTCCCTGGGGTGCGCCAGCTTGGTTTCCGTATTGTGTCGACTGTTTGCCCTGCACGTCGGTGTTAAAACATCTGTTCGTGAGATATGAGTGACTGAGACGCACGAAACCAGCATCGATTAGTTTGTGTATGAAACCGTTGTGCCAGAGACGGTCGAGAGCTTTTTCGATGACAAGGAACACGTCCCCTACGGCTTTGTTCGTGTTGTAGACGTGTGTTATATGTGCAACTATGCTTGGAGTTGTTGTGTTATTGAATGGTGATTCCTAAAGTCGAATTGCTCGGGTCTTAGGGTGTCATTTGTGATGCAGTGCCTGGTGATACGTTTTAGTATTACCTTCTCAGCTATCATGTTGAGCGAGCACAGCAGATTGATGGGTCGGTAATTTTGTGGGAGGGAGTGGTATTTCTCCGGCTTCCTGAACATCAGGACCTAGGGCACCTTCCAAAAGTCAGAGAAGTGTTGGTGTTTCAAGATGGCATTCGTTATGTGTGCAAGGTATTCTATGGCTCTATCCGTGAATTCCTGGAGGACTCAGTTTGATTCCATCAGGCTTTCCTAACATTAGTATGCTTGAGAGCACAAGTAATTTCGTTTGTGCTAGTACATCTGATTTCGTCGCGCGTGGGCCGGGCTACAAGTCGTGTAACCTCCTGGTTCGTTTCAAATGTGAATACTGGATTTGAAGGAGTCAGGTTTGGCATGAAAGACGCTGCAAGTGTCGTGGCAATAAGCTAAGCCTTCTCCTTCGCGGAGTAAGCTCGACCATCTGGTCCTTGTAGAGTGGGAATATAATGTTTCTCCCTAGCGAAGTGTCTGGCTAGCTTCCACATGCCAGAACGTGTGGTATCTAGCCCTGCGAGCTTCTGCCCCCTTTGTTCGTTCGAAATGATTTTATTTTGTCCCGTATTATACCCTGGAGTCTGTTGACGTACAGTTTATAGAAAGGGCGCCTGGTATGCTGCCAGTATCTCCTGAGGCATTTCTTCATTGAGACAAGGCCTAGGATTTCCTGGGGCAGGCCCGTCGAGTGTTGTTTTGGTGTTGAACGTGGAATGGCGTCAATCATCTTGGACGGCAGTAGTAAGAGCCTCCACCGCCTCAGCAATTTTTTGCGTGTTGTTAATTTTATGGGTGTCTGGAATACGACTGTCAATCGTTTCCTTGAACAGGGTCCAATTCGCGCGCTTGTAGTTCAGTATTTTACGTGGTTCCGTGTCCTGCAGTGTTTCTTCCGTGTGTAACAGGCATGTGATCTGAGTTAGATCGTTTTCAACCGTAAGGTTGAGTGTGCATGTGATGCCCTTGATGTCTATGTCTGACACGTCTGGCCTGAGTCGAGTCTGTGCAGGTATGTGCGTGGGAATGTCTGGCCCAAGTATAATGTAGTTTCCACCTAGTGCATGTTCGTACAGTTTCTTGTCATTGGAGGTACGATTTCGTGAATTCCAGTCGGGGTATTTTGCGTTTAGATCTCCAGTGGCGATTACTCGCGGTGCTATGTTGAGAACTGTGCTGATATCCGTGTTATTATGTACCGTACTTAGGAGGGTTGAACGGCGATACCAGTGCTGTGTTGGCTCCGTTGAACTTGACCCTGACGGCCGTGGCCTCTAGTAGTTCAAGCGCAGGGAGCTCGATGTTTCCGTGTGTTCTATGTCTTTGTGTATGATGGCTGTGCCGCCCTCCTTCCTGCCGTCCACGCGGTCGGTACGATAAACGCAATAACTCGGGATGTTCAGCTGTTTGTGAGGCGTAAGCAGTGTTTCGTTCACTAGGGCGATTCGGATGCTCTTTCGCTCCATGAACGCAACCATTTCGGCTCTTTTGTTTGCGATCCCATTGCCAATCCATAACAGGATCTGTGAGTTTGTGTTGCCGTTTGCGCTTTGGAGCTGATGTGGCGTGTTATCCATGTATTGGTGTAAACAGTGGTGTGATAATAGTTTGTGTGCTAGTCCAGTTGAGCGAGCCCGAATGAACTGTTTAAAGAGTTGTGAGACATATTCCATAATCTTCATGACTACCTCGGTGGTCGTTAGGGGAATAATGTCTCCATTATCCTTCGGAGTGTTGAGTTAATGTTGGGAGCGTCGGCCTGTGGGCTACTGGTTGTGTTGGCGGCCGCTGGTACTTGTGTTGGCGTCGGGTGTGGACTGGCTTGTGTGTCAGCTGTTTGAGTGATAGTTGAGGGCGCCTGTGTAGTCTCTGTGGTGAGTGGGTGAGTCGTGTGGATCGTTGTGTTGGTGTCAGAATTGTGTATGTGTGTACAGATGTCCTGTTGTCTGTGTACTTGTTGTGGTCTGGTCGTGTTTCCCCTGTTCGACTTGTTTCTCCTTCTTCTTCTCCTGGATTGTCGCTATCCCTGTGTAGGTGTGTCTTTTGTGGCCTGTGGTGGGCTGCAGTCCGTGGCATTAGGGGATAGGGTGTGGTGTTGGGTGTTGTATGTCTTGGCTGTATATCTGTTGCTGGGGATGTTTCTTGTGTGTCCGCGCAGTTCTGAGGTTCCTCTGACCATCCCGCGCTGGTTGGGGGGGGGGGGGGGGGGGGGGGGAGGGGGCAGCTACCACTCCAGCAAAGGATGTCTCACTCCTTATTGGGCGTGGAGGCGGTTTCGAAGCTGTTATGGCGGTAGCGTTTACGTGATTGGCTATTTTGCGCCTCAGAACCTCCTTGTACGTAATTCACCCCCTGTAGTTGACCAGATGAGCCGCACCACAGCTGGTGCATTTGCATGGTGCTGTGATGGGAGTTTTCAGTGTCGGGTTGTGTGACCACCAGCGCACTTGTGGCAGTGGAGAGCGAGACCGCATCGGATAACCGCATGTGCAAAGCGCTGGCAGTTGTCGCATTGCTGGGGAGTTCGCGTCGTGTTGTAAATCTCTACATTTATTACCACGTAAACAAATAATTTCAGCAGGGCACGTGATGTGACCGTGTCGACCAGCTCAACCATGTAGTTATGCGATGGTCTCACTGTGCCGATCTCAGTCCTTTGATTTACACGAATGCATTCCCACCCAAGGCTGGTGAGTTCCTCATGTACTGTCTCGATCTGGATTCGAGAGTCTATCCCCCTGATTACGTACTGCTGGGTCTTTTCCAAGATGGTCTGTACGTGAAGTGTTCTAAGTTTCTTTCTTTTAGAAAGTCCAGCAAATTCATATAATCCGGCTTGTTCGTCATGTACAATGTGGCGTGGTCCCCAGTGAGTTTGAGTAGTATGTTGTGGGGTTGTGCTTGTTATTGAACTCTCTGTTTAAGAGACTGAGATCTGCGTAGTTATGTACGATGAGTGGTGGGAAGCCAGCCGAGGACTTGTTTGGATTCTGCGTAGTTGCTTGTGTATTTGAGTGCTCTGCAGTGTCAGGGTTGTTTGTGTTGTCCCCTGTGTTGCGTAGTCAGAGTTGGCAGCAGCACTCTGCGGTTGCCTCGTGAGTTTGTGGGCTCACTTGTATTTGAGTGCTCTGCAGTGTCAGGGTTGTTTGTGTTGTCCCCTGTGTTGCGTAGTCGGAGTTGGCAGCAGCACTCTGCGGTTGCCTCGTGAGTTTGTGGGCTCACTTGTCTGTGTGTCTTTACAGGGTTTGTGTCGTGGACTGACCTGTTGCCACGGTCTGCCTTCTGTGTTGTTTGTATCTTCTGTCGGTTCCGGCTCTATCGGTGCCTGAGCCACCAGAGGTGATAGAGAGGGCATGTCTAGCGTGTTTGCGGCAGGCGCTTGTGTGCGTGTGTTGGTGTCTGCACGTGTCCACTCTCCATGAGCAGCTCGACCAGCTTTTTCTGCTTGGCGATCTGCTGATTCTTCGAGGCAACTGCCTCTTGGAACGTGGGGAATGCGACAGAGATGCTGGCGGTAACAGTCGGCATCCCCGCCTCTTGTGCTGCAGCTTTGCTGCGGGTTACTGGAGGGGACATGCGGGAAGGATCGGACATCGTTTCTGCATAAGGATGTTTTATTTGGATAGGCTCCGGAGGGGGAGGAGGGCGAGGGGGGGGGGGGCGAGGGCAGCCCACGATAATTTAGCTTCTTTCGAAAATGAAGCTTTTGCTTTTTCGGTTAGAATGCAATAATTTTGTGTACCTACAGAAGAGGAGAGACCCTACAGTCTATCTGCGGGAAGTGCATTGTGTGGCGCAAGAGAGCACGAGAAGAAGAGAGCAGTCTACAGTGCGCGTTGCGTTATCTGACGTGAACGAACCCCTGAAACTGAAAAACCCTATCAGAGAACGGGAGAGCCCCGCTGCGGCGTTTGCAACCAAGGTTGCGGGGAGTTGAGCCAAATCTCTTGCTGCTAAGCGCTCGGCAGCGTTAAGCCAGTCGCGCTAGTTCGCGGCGATCTGAAGAGCGTCACCGGCAGCTACGCCTGTTACAGCTTATTAGCGACCACTCCGTAGAGCTATCCTAGTGGAGCTACGCCAGGTGTAGAGAGCAGCGGTCCGCTCAGGTCGGCTGCTCGATTGCGAATACCATTATCGTGAACTGGGAAGGTTCCCTCTTTTATACCCACAGAACGCCATTCGATTGGCTGGATTACATCATGATGGCGGTGACAGAGGTGGCGTGCTCTATGTTCATAGATTTTGCTTGCACTCTCTATCTGGCGTTGCTTGCAGCGCCATCCATTGCATCAGGCGGTGAACTGCGAGAAGTATTCCTGTAAGTTTCTTCATGGTCTAGCGCATGCCTCCATGCATTGCTAAGAGCAAAGCCGGTGTCTCTGATGAAATTATTTTCACAAAGTCTGATTTCAAAGTTTCTCCCATCACAGAAGTGAGAGGAATTATTCTTGTTTGTTCAAACAAAATCTTGTTCTTATTTAACACGCTGTTCTTTGCCACCATTCTCGAGGGTTGAAACCCTCACCTTCCAAGTGGAAGAATACGGTTGCCAGGCATACCCCCTGTGGACTGGATTTGTTGATTTGGAAGATCCCCCCTTTCTCCGGCTGCCACCTGCTGTTGTCATCACCTGTTCTACATCTGTCGCCACCTGCTCTCTTCCCTTTGTCTGTCCATCGCCACCTGCTGTCTTCCTGCTGACCATCCACTGCTGCCTGCTGTTTGTCTGTCGCTGCCTGCTGTCTTCCTACTGTCTGTCCATCACTGCCTGCTGTCTCCCTGCTGTCTTTCTGTCACCGCCTGCTGTCTCCCTGCTGTCCATCCATCACCACATGCGGTCTGTCCGTTGCTGCCTGCTGTTCATTCGTCGCCACCTGCTGTCTGTCGTTGCCTGCTGCCTGTCTGTTGCCACCAGCTGTCTGTCCGTCATTGCCTGCTGTCCGCCCATTGCCGCCTGCGGTCTGCCACTGCCTGCTGTTACTGCTGTCCCCTTTCCTTTCCTTGCCTACCCACCCTCATTCCTTGGCTCAGTTTTCATCTCCATGTCGCAGTAGGCCCCACACTTCTCCATGAGCCCTTCCATCACTACCGTCATCTACACCTCCCCACCTCCCCCTCCCCAACTCCCCCTCCCTCTGGCCTCGTCCCTTACACCTCTCCTCCCCTCCTCCCATTCACCTATCCCCCCTTCTCCTCCCCAGCAGTTTACACACACCTATACACCCTTCTCCCCAGCCTCAACGCCAGCAACAGCTTCCACTCCTGCCCCTGTCCTTACATATGCATCTGCTGCCACATCTACTACAACCACTTAGGTGGTAGGCTTCCCCCCTCTCACCAGCCCAGTCACCTCATCTTCTGCCTCCCTTGCCTTAATGACATCACACTAGGCCACAATTGCCACCGTAAAACCCTCAGCACCTCCCAGCACCTCTGCCACACCTGAAGGTTCTGCCACCCGCCACCTCCCTCTCCTCCCTGTCCCTCTCCCCTCCTCACAGGCTACCCTCACCAAAAAGTCTCAGAAGGGCGTAAATGCTGACTCTTTTCCTGCCACATCCAACAAAAAATGACTGCTCCATCCCTCTCCTGCCATCGTCTCCATGGATACCACCCCTCCTCCTGTCACCCAAACCCCTGCACCTGCCCTCCACATCTTTATCCTTTCAATCCCCAGACGCCAAGTTCCTAGATGCCTGTACCCGCACCATGGAGATACGAAAGTATATCCCAGGTCCTCGTCCTCCCATTTCTCAACAGATTCCCCACAGGGACTCAGTCCTTATCAAGCAAGTCCCCCTCCTCCTCCTTTCATACGGACCTTCTCTGTAAACTCCTCAGTTTCACATTTGGCCCCATGTGTCCCTCACACCCTTCCCCTCCTCTTCCTCTCCTCACCAACTCCAGCCTCCCTGTTGCCCCCCCGACCTACACCGCCATGATCGCCAAGCTCAGCAAGGTAATCATGGAGGATGAGGTACTGGCTGAACTCAGTTCTCACCCTGACCTTGAAATCCGCTCTGCTCGCCGTATCCACAATGCCACCAGTCATACTTACCTCTTGTGGGTGTTTCTCGAGTCTACTCCCTCCACTGGCCAACTCCTCTCACCAGGTGCCCTGATTTTTCCTGCCACCACCCAGTTGAATCGTCCAAGTCCCCTCCTCAGTCCTACCACTGCCAGTGCTGTTTAATGTATAACGACCACCTGACCCAGAACTGTGAAAACCCCTTCACCTGTCCCCATTACAAGGCCTCTCATTTACTCAAGAACTGTCTCAACCTCACCACCTTTCCTTCCTGTAACACCTTAATGGACCACATCCCACCTACTCCTACAAATGTAAGGCTAAGCCACCTCTTGCCACCCCCAAGCTTACCATCCCCATCCATCCCATCACCCCTGCCATCCACCCAACAATTCCCTCCACCTGCCTCCCAAGGCTGAAGACATCATCCGTTTCTTGACCATAGTCCTCCAAAACATCCACCCTTTCCAAAGTCCCCAGACCCTCTAACAGATCTCCCTCACTGCCTGCTCCATCTTCCAACTCAACACCTTCGCCACCTATTTCCACAACCAAGACCACTTCGCCTTCACCCACCTAGACACTCTAGTTTAAGGCTCTCCTCTCCTGTCCCGTCACCACCTTCTCTTCTAGTCATGGCGCGACACGAGTGTCGCATCCTCTTCCAGAACATCTGCTGCTTCTGCACCAACAAATACCTTCTCATGAGCACTATCTGCCAACGCCAGGTCGACACCTTCCTCCTGAATGAAACCTTTCTCCAGCCCCACCATCCTGTCTGCAACTCCCCTTGTAACCTACACCACACAGATGATCCTGGTTAAATTTTGGCTCTGTAGTGCCATGTGCTCGAATAACTGTGTTAAGCTTGGAAATAGTGAATTTTGCAAACTGATGAGTTTGTCCTTAACTCCAAGCTGTGTAGTCTCTGACCAGGTTGCTCTGAGAAATGCACCGGATCTTAAATACATAAATGACGACTGCCGAATACCTCCACGTTGTTGTAGTTTTAATTTATAATGATTTACAATGAACAAACGATTATTTGAAAATTTTCAGTTATAGTAACATATTCTGAACAAACGAGTAACATCTTTGGAATGCATGATTTTGTTAAAAATGAAGTTTTCCTGTACTAAATTTCGCAAAGCAGTTAATTATAACAATCAGTTTTAAGACATATAAATTTGACAAATATACATCAAGTATTTTATGTGCTTTCAATTGTAGAATCTCCAGTGCTAAACATAGAAATGTCTTTAAAATCTTCCTAAAGGTTGATAACATACCAAATGCTGAACTTCTCACTATATATTATTCGATAACCCGTTATACTAAATTTGACCAAAACCTTCTATACATGTTATACTAAATTTGCATTAAAAACATAGTTCTTTATCGGTTCGGACTTAAAATCATTTCGGTGACTGAATGGAAACACGTATGCGCTAACCTTCAGTTTCTGCAGGATTACACTTTTCATAAGAAGTAGTCTAAGCCATAAATTGCTTCAAATAGTCTCAATCAATGATATACTGTACATTACAGATGAAAATACGATAGTAAATATACAGCAACAATAATAAAAATTTATCGCGTACTTTTATTGAAATTGCATCGGCTACCCTACATGAAAGGGCTGCTACAATCTGCATCCGCTTGCTGTGTTTAAAATGTGGTGTCTGTGCAGTTCAGCCACCAGACACAAACACACACACACACACACACACACACACACATACACACACACACACATACTCCACATACTCCCTCCTTCCATTACCAGACGATTCCATGGGCCTTACAACTGATACACTATGTGACCAAAAGTATCCGGACACCTGGCTGAAAATGACTTACAAGTTCGTGGTGCCCTCCATCGGTAGTGCTGGAATTCAATACGGTGTTGGCCCACCCTTAGCTTTGATGACAGCTTCCACTCTTGTAGGCATACGTTCAGTTAGATGCTGGAAGGTTTCTTGGGTAATGGCAGCCCAATCTTCACGGAGTGCTGCACTGAGGAGGGGTATCGATGTCGGTCGGTGAGGCCTGACACGAAGTCGGCGTTCCAAAACATTCCAGAGGTGTTCTATAGGATTCAGGTCAGGACACTGTGCAGGCCAGTCCATTATAGGGATGTTATTGTAATGAAACCGCTGCGCCACAGACCGTGCTCGATCGTGTTGAAACATGCAATCGCCATCTCCGAATTGCTCTTCAACAGTGCGAAGCAAGAAGGTGCTTAAAACATCAATGTAGGCCTGTGCTGTGATAGTGCCACGCAAAACAAGGCGTGCTGCAAACCCCTTCTATGAAAAACACGACCACACCATAACATCACCGCCTCCGGATTTTACAGGTACTGTTGGCACTACACACGCTGGCAGATGACGTTCACCGTGCATTCCCATACCCACACCCTGCCATCGGATCGCCACATTGTGTACCGTGATTCGTCACTCCACACAACGTTTTTCCACTGTTCAATCGTCCAATGTTTACGCTACCACATTACGACTCTCTTCAACTGTCGGCGGTCCCTGTCAGTCAACAGACGAGGGCGACCTGTTCTCTTTCGTCCTGTACGTGTCCCTTCACGTTTCCACTTTATTATCACATCGGGAAAAGTGGACCTAGGGATGTTTAGGAGTGTGGAAATCTCGCGCACAGACGTATGGCACAAGTGACATCCAATCACCTGACCACGTTCGAAGTCCGTGAGTTCCGCGAAGCGCCCCTTTCCGCTCTCTCACGGTGTCTAATGACTGCTGAGGTCGTTGATATGGAGTACCTGGCAGTAGGTGGCAACACAATGCACCCAATATGAAAAACGTGTGTTTTTGGAGGTGTCCGGATACTTTTGATCACATAGTGTACCTTCTTTTCGTAAAGTTATCACAAACATTTCTTTTTGCCACAGTTAGATTCACTACTTGCACATTAGTTATTCCTGTCTGAATTACTTATAATCCACTTTTCAGTTACGCACAAGGGTACACTCCATACAATTACCTCCACAAAAGACTTCCTAATATTTAAATTTATATTCGATATTCTATTTTTCAGAAACGCTTTCCTTGCTATTGCCAGCCTGTATTTTATATCATGTCTTCTTCCGTCATTGTCAGTTATTTTGCTCCCTAAACAGCAAAACACGTTGACTGCTGAGTCTCATTTCGTGCTCTGATTCTATCAGCATCTGTCAGCGTTACCTGGCGTAATTCAACTATATTCCGTTATTCTTTTAATTTTGTTTATATGCAGCTGCTAACTTCTTTCCAAGACACTATCTGTTCAGTTCAACTGCTCTTCTAAGTTATTCGCCGTCTGTGACAGAATTACGTCATTCTGTCCTGCCAGATGAAAATTATGTCCTACCGAGACTCGCAACTGGGATCTTTGCCTGCTGCGGACAAAAGTGCTTTACCGACTGAGCTACCCAGGCACGTTTCACGACCCACTGTACAGCTTTACGTCTGTCAGTACCACATCTCCCACCGCCAAAACTTCACACAAGTTCTCCTGTTTACATTACGAGTCTAGAGCTCTCAGAAGAAATTATATTGCAGTAATAGCCTGGAGATTGTTTCCAAAATGAAATTCTCGCTCTACAGCGGGGTGTGCGCTAATTCGAAACTTCCTGGCAGATTACAACTATATACCAAACCGAGACGCGAACTCGGGACCTTTGCTTGCCGTGGGCAACAACTGAGCTACCCAAGCAAAATTCGCCACCTCTCCTCCTAGTTTTACTTCCTCGAGTATCTCTTCTTGTACCTTCCAACAAACTTCAGAGGACATCTCCTGCGAAACTTGCTGGACTAACACTCTTGGAAGCAACGATATTGCGGAGACGTGGCTTAGCCACTGACTGGAGGATGTTTCCAGAACGAAATTTTGACTCTCCTGTGGGGTGTGTGTGATATGAAACTTCGTGGCAGATTAAAACAATGTGCCAGACTGCGGCTCGAACCTGCTCACCGGCTGAGCTAAGCAAGTGCAACTCAGGACCCGCCCTCACAGGTTTAGTTCCGCAGGTACCTCATGTCCAGAGCAAAAATTTATCCTCGAAACAATCTTCCGGATGTGGTTAAGTCATGTCTGCATAGTGCTAGCACCGCAAAGCATGCACGAGAAGGTCTGTGAAGTTTGGAGGGTAGGTGTGGTGTCCCCGCCAGACACCACACTTGCTAGGTGGTAGCCTTTAAATCGGCGCCGGCCGGTGTGGCCGTGCGGTTCTAGGCGCTTCAGTCTGGAACCGCGTGACCGCTACGGTCGCAGGTTCGAATCCTGCCTCGGGCGTGGGTGTGTGTGATGTCCTTAGGTTAGTTAGGTTTAAGGGGATACGGAATCACCTATCCCCGCAATGTTAATATATGCCTACTATAGGGAACATTTTCTCACAAACTACTGGAGACAGAGAGGTAAAAATTTTACTGTATGTGCATTCATATGTTACAACAATACTGAAACAACAGTTTATTGTCAAAGTATTTTCTTACAGAGATATTGTACATTTATTTTTAAGTAAATTTTTTCCATCGCTTTTTACTAGACTATCACCCCTAAGTCTTTTGTAAATCAAGTAATTAAAAAATCGTTGTTTCAGTATGTAATAGGGACCTATGTCACTACGTCATAAAAATTTCAGACTTCTAGGTTGACCAGTACCTGAGATAATGTTCCTAGATGAAGTAAAAAGTAAACTTACGGGAAACGGAGAAAGAAGATTAAAACATTCCTGATCCGTAGCTAATACCCCCTTCACAGTCTTCATAATCATCTTCAAGTCTTCTTTTGGCACCCCTCTGCACCTGTCTTGCTTTTTTCACTAATGTCTTGATTATATTATCAGCATGCCTTAGTCTGTGCTGATCTAAAAAGAACATAGCACGTACCGTACGGGAACCAACACACATACCCAACTTTTGAAGGACCTGGCATTTAGTTATATTTCCAAGATTGAAGGTTGCCACAGCATCATACACACCAAAATGTAGTGTATTAATTCCGACAAACACTGTTTTTGGGAGACGATGCCATATCACACTATTCAAGCACTCGTTGGGGTTCTGCGTTTTTCCGTGAAGACATTTCATCAGAAGACTTCTGTCAGCCAGATCTCTGAAAATGGGCTTTATTTCTGCCATGATGGCTGATGGTAGACTGTGGTGGTGAATGTATTTCTCTCCTGTTGTTAGTCCCCTATTGTATTTACACCAGCTGTTTTCACCTTTGGGGCACAAACCATGTTGTGGATGCTCATCCGTGGATGCGGTGTGGAAATATAAAGCCCATATAGCTCTCCTCATTTCTTCAAGATTGCCTGTATTTTGCCTGATTGCAAGGCCATAGCAGTTCTGAATGTGGTCTATTATGGAATCAGTCAATCTTCCTCTGCCATCCAAGGTTTTCCCATCATCTAGTTTTTTCCCTTTCATAACTGATTTTAACCTTCTCAGCCTGGCACCCATTCTCTTCTGCACATGTCCTATACATTCAAGTTTGCTTATATTTACACTGTTCCCATATGGTTTGCTTTCCAAAACTTCTTTGAATGCTTTAGAGTCACCATCTCCCAGATATTTGACATAGCGAACATTATACCACTGTGAAGAGCGATGAAAAATTTTCTTCACCCCAGCAACCTCCATGCCACCACTACTACCATAATAATTAGCAATACAGTCATCACTGTGTTCATTTTTCAGCCTGCCTGTGCACCTACAGTATTTAGACATTATTGCAACATCAATAACCTTGCCAGTATCAACACTAGTTGCTGTTACAACACCATTGTTGGAGGTGTGGCCCCTTTTCTGCCACGTGCCATCAAACGCCACTGTGAGGTCACGACTGCCGTCATTTTCTTCCACTGCTTCTTCCACAGCAACCTGCATTGACTTCTGTGCTACATCTTCAACTGCAGATCCTAGTACATAATTGTAAGCTTCAAACTTTGAAGGTGCACTTGGAAGATTTAGAACACCACATAGCATATCACCAGCTGCTTTGCCCTTACCAATTGCTCGCAATCCATAAACTAACCTAATATTTACACTATAAAGTTCAGTTTTCTTGTATCCATTATTTACAGTTACTGAAACCGAACTTGGAAACTTACAGCTGTATTTACAAACACTGCATATTAAATTAAACTGGGCAGCCAGGCCAACATGGGATTCTACTTTCAGAGAAACGTTTCCATGACATTTTTTGCAGCACAAACTGTTTTCAAGAGCTTCACACAATATATTCGTATCAATGAGTTCAAAAACTTCATTCCCTCTATCAAGTAAATTATATTTCTCTTCCAAATCTCTTAGTTTTTTATGAGAAGCACTGTTTTCATTTGGTGTAAGTTCGTTCGGCAAATCAGTAATAAGTGGATTCACATTTTCCAACAGTGATGATGATGAACTGCTTTGCTTTGCTAATGAATCATTATTTCTTTTCTTTTGCCAGTTCACACGCTTTTTAAATACTTTTGCTTTAGCTCTAGGCATTTTCACTGCGAAAAATGAAGCACTAAATACGAAATAACTCAACAACAACTACTTTCTTATATCACACTGTTTACAAAACAGTCCCGCCACAAAGTCAAAGAGTAACTTGAGGAAACCAGAGAGAAACATTTTCGGGCAACTAGTGTATAAATAGTCGCTGGAAACCGGGATATTTGAATTCATGTCACTTTAAAGGTACTGCCAAAAAGTTCATGGTCAGCCACGAGAGACGTGTATAACTAAAGCGCAATACCCGATCTCACAAATATATAAAAATAAAATAGTTATAATTGTAGTAGAGCTATGTATGATACGTCATTTTAAAGAGGAAACATGGCAGAATATAATACGCCAATAAAAAAATTCGATTTTTTAACCCAAAATCCGATTCCGTATCCCCTTAAGTAGTTCTAAGTTCTAGGGGACTGGTGACCACAGATGTTAAGTCCCATAGTGCTCAGAGCCATTTGAACCATTTTTTAAATCGGCCGCGGTCCGGTAGTATACGTTCGCCCCGCGTGTCGCCACTATTAGTGATTGCAGACCGATCGCCGCCACACGGCAGGTCTAGTCTAGAGAGACTTCCTAGCACTCGCCCCAGTTGTACAACCGACTTTGCTAGCGATGGTTCACTGACAAAATACGCTCTCATTTGCCGAGACGATAGTTTAGCATAGCCTTCAGCTACGTCAATTGCTACGACCTAGCAAGGCGCCATTATCAGTTACTATTGATATTGTGAATCATGTACCGTCAAGAGCGACGTTCATCATTAATGGATTAAAGTTAAGTATTCCACCAGCTACGTCCGTTTTTCTAAATTCTAATTTCCTTGTCCTGTTCCAGACCTCACGCCAGCCTGCGTGAGCTAAAACGCGTGCATTTCGGCCTCCTCTAGTAACACGGTGTTGGCTCTCCTGCCAACCACAACAGTAGGAGGTGAAACAATGGTTTCATATCACACACACCCCACAGCAGAGTCAAAATTTCGTTCTGGAAACATCCTCCAGGCAGGGGCTAAGCCACGTCTCCGCAATATCGTTGCTTCCAAGAGTGTTAGTCCAGCAAGTTTCGCAGGAGATGTCCTCTGAAGTTTGTTGGAAGGTACAAGAAGAGATACTCGAGGAAGTAAAACTAGGAGGAGAGGTGGCGAATTTTGCTTGGGTAGCTCAGTTGTTGCCCACGGCAAGCAAAGGTCCCGAGTTCGCGTCTCGGTTTGGTATATAGTTGTAATCTGCCAGGAAGTTTCGAATTAGCGCACACCCCGCTGCAGAGCGAGAATTTCATTTTGGAAACAATCTCCAGGCTATTACTGCAATATAATTTCTTCTGAGAGCTCTAGACTCGTAATGTAAACAGGAGAACTTGTGTGAAGTTTTGGCGGTGGGAGATGTGGTACTGACAGACGTAAAGCTGTACAGTGGGTCGTGAAACGTGCCTGGGTAGCTCAGTCGGTAAAGCACTTTTGTCCGCAGCAGGCAAAGATCCCAGTTGCGAGTCCCGGTAGGACATAATTTCGATCTGGCAGGAAGTTGCAAATAAGCATACTCTCCGCTGCAGAACGAAAATTCATTCTGGAAATTCCAAACATGTTTCTTCGTAGTACTGAAGGACTGTTGCGCGTCTTACGAACTGGCCTTGTAGAGACCATAATGACTTTGGGGGGAGGAAGGGAAGGGGGAAATTGGTGGTTGCAGTGACCAGCAAACGCCTACAGTGTAGGACTCACAGTCTAGCAAGGGATTCCCACCGCTGAAGTCACACCGCACCGCACACAATGACTTGACGTATCGTCTGCGGTTTATGATACCTACCGCAAGTGCGTCAACTGCACTCCCCTATTAAAAAAACATTACATTACGAAACTAGACCGAAGTGGAAATTAGAATGACAAGCAGATTAGTAACTTCGACTCTGTAACAATTTTTCTCGTAAACTAGATACAGCAGGAGACAGTAAAGCTACCCGCACACTTTTTCATTGCCTCTCGTCTCTACAGTGGTGCGTCGCCAGGAATCTAAATGCTTCGAAGAAAAAAGTACACCAGCCTCCGCTCTTACAAAACTCTTTAACCAATACTGAAGGGAGCAGCAGGCACTGCGCTGTCGTTTAACCTGTCTGGTTTTTCGATCAGGACGTCGAGTAAGTCCCTACTTCATTACAGTTAGCACACCCTCTCCTTCAGAAACTAATGAAGCTTCGATTATGTGGAGCATTTAAGCGTTCCGTTTTTAGTTGTGGGACGTTCTTTGCTCTTTACAGGCACCATGTGAGAGCTCCAACCACTCCTCGATACACGTTTCCAGGAATGGAAAACAGGAAAGCGGAAGAAACAGATGAGTAGCAACACGAGTTGGCACAGTGGATAGGCCTTGAAAAACTGAACACAGATCAATCGAGAAAACAGGAAGAAGTTGTGTGGAACTATGAAAAAATAAGCAAAATATACAAACTGGGTCGTCCATGGCTAAGATAAGCAATATTAAGGGCAATATGAGGCGAGGAGCGCCGTGGTCCCGTGGTTAGCGTGAACAGCTGCGGAACGAGAGGTCTCTAGTTCGAATCTGCCCTCGCCAGAAAATTTTGCTTTCTTTATTTTCGCAAAGTTATGATCTGTCCGTTCGTTCATTGACGTCTCTGTTCACTGTAATAAGTTTAGTGTCTGTGTTTTGCGACAGCACCACAAAACCGTGCGATTAGTTGACGAAAGGACGTGTCTCTCCAATGGGAACCGAAAACATTTGATCGCAAGGTCATAGGTCAACCGATTCCTCCACAGGAAAACACGTCTGATATATTCTATACGACACTGGTGACAGCATGTGCGTCACATGACAGGAATATGTTGTCGACCCACTAGTACACTTGGCGAATGGGTAAAAAGATTCTTCTGCCTTGCCCGATTTAGGTTTTCTTGTGGATGTAATAATCACTCCAAAAAAAAGTGATGAAAACATAAGGGTTTGTCACATAAACTGAAAAGAAAAAGTTAAAATTTTCGGTCGAGGGAAGATTTGAATCAAAGACCTCTAGTTCCGCAGCTGTTCACGCTAACCACTGGACCACGGCTCTCCTCATATCACACTGCCCTTAATATTGCCTATATTGCACATGGACGACCCAGTTTGTATATTTTGCTTATTTTTTCATAGTTCCACATAATTTCTTCCTGTTTTATCGATCGATCTGTGTTCAGTTTTTCAAGGCCTATCCACTGTGCCAATTTATAACTAAATCTGAGGGGGGTGCGATGGGAGGTTCCCTTGTTAGCATCCAATTGTAGAGAGACGAAAATTATAATGAATATTGTTCAGTGAATAATGTAAAAAGCAATATTTTGTTTCACAGCGACAGATAAGGTAACATTTTGTCTGCATCAGAGTTTAGAAGTACAGTTTGAAGCATAAAAACGTCATTATAGAAAATACAGGAAGGGCTGAATGACACAGCTTGTAGAAAGCGATATAACATGAAATACAGCCAATAAACCATCTAACAAATGAACAATTATGAGTTAACTTAGATGGAAAAAAACCTTTCGGTGAACTGCACAAGGAGACCCGAAATTAAATGTCAAGTAACGGATTTATACCATTGAAGAAATTTTTCTTGAGCAACTGCAGCAGTTCATTGAGAATGAGGATATCATTTCGAGAAAGACGTTTAAAAATCTGTGCAAAACGTTGATATCGCAAATAGCTTTAGGCGCGGTTCTCAAGTTACTAGTAGCTGGATGGATAGGGTGTGTGGATACCGTGTGCGACGCAAGAAGCGACCGCAGTTGGCGAACAGCTGAAGACGCTTATGGGCGCGATTAGTCATCGGTAAGCTGTTGCCTCGGGGTGCGGCAGCAACGGAGAAGCCTGCACGTCCAATGGGACACCACAGGTGACTCTTGTTATGCCCATGAGCTCTGCTTTTAGGGCACTTCCCAGCGTAACCGACGAGGGGGTCTGCAATCACTGCAAGGGGAGTGGCGAGTTGTTACGCGGTCGCTTCGCTCGACGCGGAGATCCAATGTGGAGGCTGACCTGGTCTCGCCCATGCGCTCTGTAAGTGGACAGTTGCCCGCTCCTTCAGCAGGGTCCGAGCAGGTAGCACGAGGGCAGGAGTTTACTGGTTATCGGGAGTTCCAATGTTAGACGAGTTATGGAGCCCTTTAGGGAATTAGCACCCAGGTGCAGAAAGAATTCTGATGTACACTCAGTGCGTCTACTGAAGGGCCTCACCCGAGATGTGGAGGAGGTCCTAACTGCTGCTGTCGAGAGGGTGCAGGGTGCAGTAGTTAACTCGTTGTTGCTCATGTCGGCACCAACGACGCCTTCTTCGGTTCTGATTACATCCTCAGTTCATACAGATGGCTGGTAAAGGTAATGAAGACTGCTGGCCTCACTTTTGGGGCGCATGCAGAGTTCACTGTTTGCAGCAGAGTCGATTAGGACCCTTGGTTTGGCGTCAGGCGGAGAATATCAACCATAGGCTCCGGCGGTTCTGTGATGGTCACGGCTGCAGATTTGTGGACCTGTGGTATTCTGTGATATGGAGCGGAAGGCTGCAGAACTGCCATTGATAGGTCAGAGATGCACTACACAAAGAAAGCAGCTACTCGGATAGCAGAGTACTTCTGGAGCACACGTGGGAGTTTTCTAGGCAAGGCGGTAGTTTGAGGACCACTGAAGTAGGCACACTTCAACTATCAAAATTTTAACAGTGAATAATCTAAATATTCATCACAAAGTTCCTAAAGTCACTGCCCTCCAAGAAAGTTTGCCGCACTCAAAGTATTCTCGAAACTGAGAGCTGGCTGAAACCTGAAGCAGAAAGTTCTGAAATACACACATCAAAAAAGTTTTGCATCATCCCAGTTCCCAGAACTCCTGAAGATAGACGCTGACTGTGGATATTGTATCACAGACACAGTCCCTTTGCCTGTTTAGAGATGTCACTAAACCATTCCGAAGATGTAAACAACCATGCATGAGCAGCGCCTATTAGATGGAGGAGGTCCGACAGTCGATCAGTTCCAGGAACTCGGCTCGTGTTGTCTGTAGTTCAACCATGCTTGTGCCAGGAAGGGCTCTCAACAAGAGAAGTATCCAGGCGTCTCGGAGTGAACCAAAGCGATGTTGTTCGGACATGGAGGAAATACAGAGAGACAGGAACTGTCGGTGACATGCGTCGCTCAGGCCGCCCAAGGGCTACTACTGCAATGGATGACAGATACCTACGGATTATGGCTCGGAGGAAACCTGACAGCAACACCACCATGCTGAGTAATGCTTTTCGTGCAGTCACAGGACGTCGTGTTACGACTCAAACTGTGCGCAATAGGCTGCACGATGCGCAGCTTCACTCCCGACGTCTATTGCGAAGTCCATCTTTGCAGCCACAACGCCATGTAGCGCGGTGCAAATGGGCCCGACAATATGCCGAATGGACCGCTCAGGATTGGCATTACGTTCTCTTCACCGAAGAGTGTCGCATATGCATTCAACCAGACAATCGTCCGGTCAGGCTGAACGCCTTAGACACACTGTCCAACAAGTGTACCAAGGTGGAGGTTCCCTGTTGCTTTGGGGCGGCATTTTGCGGGGCCGACGTAGGCCGCTGGTGGTCATGGAAGGCGCCGTAAAGGCTGTACGTGAATGCCATCCTTCAACCGATTGTGCAGCCTTTTTTTTTTTTGTCATCAGTCTACTGACTGGTTTGATGCGGCCCGCCACGAATTCCTTTCCTGTGCTAACCTCTTCATCTCAGAGTAGCACTTGCAACCTACGTCCTCAATTATTTGCTTGACGTATTCCAATCTCTGTCTTCCTCTACAGTTTTTGCACTCTACAGCTCCCTCTAGTACCATGGAAGTCATTCCCTCATGTCTTAGCAGATGTCCTATCATCCTGTCCCTTCTCCTTATCAGTGTTTTCCACATATTCCTTTCCTCTCCGATTCTCCGTAGAACCTCCTCATTCCTTACCTTATCAGTCCACCTAATTTTCAACATTCGTGTATAGCACCACACCTCAAATGCTTCGATTCTCTTCTGTTCCGGTTTTCCCACAGATCCATGTTTCACTACCATACAATGCTGAACTCCAGACGTACATCCTCAGAAATTTCTTCCTCAAATTAAGGCCAGTATTTGATATTAGTAGACTTCTCTTGGCCAGAAATGCCTTTTTTGCCATAGCGAGTCTGCTTTCGATGTCCTCCTTGCTCCGTCCGTCATTGGTTATTTTATTGCCTAGGTACCAGAATTCCTTAACTTCATTGACTTCGTGACCATCAATCCTGATGTTAAGTTTCCCGCTGTTCTCATTTCTACTACTTCTCATTACCTTCGTCTTTCTCCGATTTACTCTCAAACCATACTGTGTACTCATTAGACTGTTCATTCTGTTCAGCGGATCATTTAATTCTTCTTCACTTTCACTCAGGATAGCAATGTCATCAGCGAATCGTATCATTGATATCCTTTCACCTTGTATTTTAATTCCACTCCTGAACCTTTCTTTTATTTCCATCATCGCTTCCTCGATGTACAGATTGAAGAGTAGGGGCGAAAGGCTACAGCCTTGTCTTACACCCTTCTTAATACGAGCACTTCGTTCTTGATCGTCCTCTCTTATTATTCCCTCTTGGTTGTTGTACATATTGTATACGACCCGTCTCTCCCTACAGCTTACCCCTACTTTTTTCAGAATCTCGAACAGCTTGCACCATTTTATATTGTCGAAGGCTTTTTCCAGGTCGACAAATCCTATGAAAGTGTCTTGATTTTTCTTTAGCCTTGCTTCCATTATTAGCCGTAACGTCAGAATTGCCTCTCTCGTCCCTTAACTTTTCCTAAAGCCAAACTGATCGTCACCTAGCGCATTCTCAATTTTCTTTTCCATTCTTGTGTATATTATTCTTGTAAGCAGCTTCGATGCATGAGCTGTTAAGCTGATTGTGCGATAATTCTCGCACTTGTCAGCTCTTGCCGTCTTCGGAATTGTGTGGATGATGCTTTTCCGAAAGTCAGATGGTATATCGCCGGACTCATATATTCTACACACCAACGTTGCCACTTCCCCCAATGATTTTAGGAATTCTGATGGAGTGTTATCTATCCCTTCTGCCTTATTTGACCGTAAGTCCTCCAAAGCTCTTTTAAAATCTGATTCTAATACTGGATCCCCTATCTCTTCTAAATCGACTCCTGTTTCTTCTTCTATCACATCAGACAAATCTTCACCCTCATAGAGGCTTTCAATGTATTCTTTCCACCTATCTGCTCTCTCCTCTGCATTCAACAGTGGATTTCCCGTTGCACTCTTAATGTTACCACCGTTGCTTTTAATGTCACCAAAGGTTGTTTTGACTTTCCTGTATGCTGAGTCTGTCCTTCCGACAATCATATCTTTTTCGATGTCTTCACATTTTTCCTGCAGTCATTTCGTCTTAGCTTCCCTGCACTTCCTATTTATTTCATTCCTCAGCGACTTGTATTTCTGTATTCCTGATTTTCCCAGAACATGTTTGTACTTCCTCCTTTCATCAATCAACTGAAGTATTTCTTCTGTTACCCATGGTTTCTTCGCAGCTACCTTCTTTGTACCTATGTTTTCCTTCCCAACTTCTGTGATGGCCCTTTTTAGAGATGTCCATTCCTCTTCAACTGTACTGCCTACTGCGCTATTCCTTATTGCTGCCATATCGGCAGTATATTGGCGAGGCATTCGTCTTCATGGACGGCAATTCGCGCCCCCATCGTGCACATCTTGTGAATGGCTTCCTTCAGGATAACGACATCGCTCGACTAGAGTGGCCAGCATGTTCTCCAGACATGAACCCTATCGAACATGCCTGGGATACATTGAAAAGAGCTGTTTATGGGCGACGTGACACACCTACCACTCTGAAGAATCTACGCCGAATCGCCATTTAGGAGTGGGACAATCTGGACGAACAGTGCCTTGATGAACTTGTGGATAGTATGCCACGACGAATACAGGCATGCATTAATGCAAGAGGACGTACTACTGGGTATTAGAGGTATCGGTGTGTACAACAATCTGTAGCACCAAATCTGAAGGTCTCGCTGTATGGTGGTACAACATACAATGTGTGGTTTTCATGAGCAATAAAAGGAGCGAAAATGATGTTTAAAAAAATGTGTGTGAAAACTTAACTGCTAAGGTCATCAGTCTCTAAGCTTACACACTACTTAACCTAAATTATCTTAAGGACAAACACACACACCCATGCCCGAGGGAGGACTCGAACCTCCGCCGGGACCAGCCGCACAGTCCAGAAATGATGTTTATGTTGATCTCTATTCCAATTTTCTGTACAGGTTCCGGAACTCTCGGAACCGAGGTGAGGCAAAACTTTTTTTGGTTTGTGTAGTCAGCGACGCATGGAACTTATATCGAAAAGACTGATCATACTGTCAACTAACATATTGTGACTATTGACGTCAAATTTGTGTCTGACTGTGAAATTACCTGGACACGAGCAGCAGACTTAGGTGAAATCAAGTTAATTATAGGATGTTTTTACCGGCCACCCGATTTAACTGAAACAGTTGTAAAATCGTTCAAGGAAAGTCCACGCTCAGTACCGCGGAAATATCCAGATCATGGAACATAAGATGAAGGCGACTTTAACCTATCGCGTATAGACTGGGGCGTCTATGGATTTACTGCAGGTGGTATGGACAGTCAGTCTTGTGAAGTACTTCTGAAAACTTTTTCCGAATACTGCCCCGAACAGCTAGTTAGAAAACCCGCACACAATGTAAATATTTTAGATCTTGTAGCTACAAACAGGTCTGCGCTTATCGACAGTGTCAGTACAGAGACACAGATTAGTGATCATAATGTCATAGTAACGATAGTTACTAAGTTAATAGATCCGTCACGAGGGCCAAGAGAGTATTTTGCTAGAAAAGGCAGATCAGCAATTGTTAGCAACCCACTTAGGCAATAAATGAACATCATTTGGCTCCAGTATGAAGAATGTAGAGGAATATGAGCAAACTTTAAACTGATTGTACATCGCATTCTGGAGACATATGTGCCAAATAAGTGGATTGAGGATGAAAAGGTTCCATCGTGGTTTAATAAGATAATCCGTAAAATGATGAGGAAACAGATTATTGCACTCATGGTTCAAAAAAGAACGCGCAGATTTTGACAGGCACAAGTTAATACAAATTCGTGCGTCCGCAAGAAGATCAATGAGTGAAGCATACAACAGCCTCCACTGTCATACCTTAGAGAAATAACTTCCGGAGAAAGCGACAAAATTGTGGCGATACGAAAAGTCACTGAGCTGGTCGAAGTTTCTATCCAATCACTCTTCAACCGGTCTGTTGTGACAAATAGAAGACTGCAAAAGGAAAGCTGAAGTTCCAAATTTCACGTTTAAGAAATCATTGACTCGGGAGGATTGTAGAAACATACCGTCATTTGACTGTCGTATAGACTCGCGCATTGAGGACATAGAAATAGGCATTTGTGGCCTAGAGAAGCAACTGAAATAGTTGAAAACAAGTAAGTCGCCAACGAAATTAGAATTATATTAATACATATTAACAGAATCTTCCGTCGGTTCTTGGTAGAACAACATTATAATAAATGAAAAGCACCAGTTCAGTAAATGTCTGAAGATGGCCTTGTAAGCCGAAAACCGGTTTACAATAAAAGTAATATTGTAGAACAAAAGCAAACTGGTGTTTTTCATTTATTAATTATATTAACACCTTCAGCTGATACCGGGCGTTGATATATATCAACGGGGACAGGTGAAAATGTGTGCCCCGACCGGGACCCGAACCCGGGATCTCCTGCTTACATGGCAGATGTTCTATCCATCTTAGCCACTGGGGGCACAGAGGATAGTGCGACTGCAGGGACTATCTAGCGCACGCCTCCCGCGAGACCCACATTCACACCTTGTTTGTCCACACACTACATTCGTAGTGTCCCTACCCAACACACTCATTACTCGTGGAAGACGTTCTTACCAAGTCCCTTAATAGTTCGGGGAATGTGTGTGCATCCGCACAAAAGAAGAAGTTCATGGCCGGTATTGCCAGAACTATATACTTATATGGATATGGTGTCTGTTATTTCGGACATGTCCGAAAGAACAGACCAGTTCGGTTTTAAAGAGAGCCCTCTGCGGCATTGGCCCCTTACTTAGCTTACATGTATGGCGAATCTCTCGCCCATCGGAAAGTACCAAGCTATTGGACAAAAGCTCAGTAAATGAACACATTCAGGGTTCGAATGTATTAAACTTCGTTATTACAGAATGGCTTCTATTCAAAGGAGTTTGGTTAAATTACTTTAAAAGATGCACGGAAACATGTGTGTGACGTTGCATCTCTGACAATAATGGGAATCTGATTGAAAACAAATAAAAACTGAACTTTGAACAGAAAATTAATTACTTCTCCCACGAATTATAAAGAAAACAGTTCTCAACCAACTGACTGTGAGATTTAAAATATCCTCTTATGTCTCCTAACAACTGTTCTGCAATGCTCCTGTACGCAACAGACAACTTACCTCGTCTTGCCGCTGCAACTGCGTGATCAGCAACATGCTAAAATATTTCAAAAAGCAATACTGTGATCCATGCAGAGTGCAGTGAGTGGACTAACTGGAACAATTACTGCCGTACTTTTATACATATAAACTGAATGATCAGTAGGGGTTTGGTCAACTAACCTTAAACGATGAAAAGAAAAATGAAAGAAACCAATAAAAAACTTTAATTTGCTGTATTCAGAAAATTGATGATTTAAATGATTACAAACTTTACACAGACTTTTAATTATTCCACAATCTCTTTACTCAATAAACACATTTCTGGGCACAATAAAGATTCGAATATTAGCCTACTCTTAGTGTGTGCATACAAAAATCTGACAAATCCCTCTTGTGCGCAAGCAACCAACAACCACGTGCAGAGAAAAAGCAAATTACCAAAAAATCCTCAATTAATACCAAAGTCTGTTACGTCGCTAATGGCACGACCACGGCAGCCTGCGACCTCTCATGTAGCGCGGCTTTTCTCTACTGCACCCTGGGTCCGACCACTTCCGACTCCAATCGATAACTGCTAACTCGCTACTGCTTGCGATAATAATATCTCAGACTCATAGTTTGTGTATGCACACAGCAGAATCATAGACGTCCCACTTTCACTATCCACAAATCAGGACGGATTTAGAAAGCGTCGCTTGTGCGAAACTCAGAACGCTCAGATAGACTACTAACCATGGATACAGGGCAACAGGCAGTTTCCATACTTCTGGATTTCCAGAAAGCGTTTGATACTGCTCCCGACTGCAGACTATTGACGAAGGTCCGAGTATATGGTTTAGGTTCCCAGATAGGTGAGTGGCTGGAAGGCTTTTTAAGTAAGATCGTGGTCCTCTACGGTGAGTGTTGATCTGAGACAAGGGTAGTGCCAGGTGTGTCCCAGGGCAGAGTGATAGGACCTTTCTTATTCGCTACATACACAAGTGACCAAGTGACGTGGCGGAATACATAAGATGACTTAGACCGAATTTCTAGCTGGTGTGATGAGTGGCTGCTTGCTCCAAATGTGAATAAATGTAAGTTAATGCAGATGAGTAAAAAAAAAAAAAAAAAAAAAAAAAAAGAAGTCCTGTACCGTTCAAATACAGCACCAGCACCAGCACCTTCACACAATCGACTGAACGTCTAGATGTAATGTTACATAGCGATATGAGATGGAATGAGCACATGAGGTTGGTAGTATGGAAGGCGAATGCTCGATTCGTTTTATTGGAAAAAATTTGGGAACGTGTAGCTCACCCACAGTAAAGGAGACGGCTTGAGCACTGTTCAAGTGTTTGAGATTCCCACCAGATCGGATTAAAGGAAGACACTGAACCATTTCAGAGGCGGGCTGCTAGATTTATTGCCGGTAGGTTCGAAATGCACGCAAGTATTGCAGACTCAAATGGGGGTCGGTGGAGGGAAAAATGGTTCAAAGGGCTCTGAGCACTATGGGACTCAACTGCTGAGGTCATTAGTCCCCTAGAACTTAGAACTAGTTAAACCTAACTAACCTAAGGACATCACAAACATCCATGCCCGAGGCAGGATTCGAACCTGCGACCGTAGCGGTCTTGCGGTTCCAGACTGCAGCGCCTTTAACCGCACGGCCACTTCGGCCGGCTCGGTGGAGGGAAGACGATGCTCTTTTCGTGAGGCAGTATTGCGGGAATTTAGAGAACCAGGTTCTGAGGTCGACTGCAGAATGATTCTACTGCCACCAACGTATATTTCCTTAAAGACCGCCGGCCGGAGTGGCGCTACGGTCGCAGGTTCGAATCCTGCCTCGGGCATGGGTGTGTGTGATGTCCTTAGGTTAGCTAGGTTTAAGTAGTCTAGGGGACTGATGACCTCAGATGTTAAGTCCCATAGTGCTTCGAGCCATTTGAACCATTTGAACCTTAAGGACCACGAAGACAAAATGCGAGAAATTATGGCTTGTACAGAGTGGAATGGGAGAGGAAATAAATGGTAGTGGTATGTGGTACCCTCCGCCACTCGCCGTATGTTGGCTTACGGAGTATGTAAGTAGATATGGATGGAATGTTCAGGTGTCGCGACAAAGCTCGTCCACTGCTTGAAGATAGCACCACAACGCGTCCAGCATTCTCAGCTATGGTAACAGTATTTTCTTTGACAATTTGTGGCCCAGTTGCCCGCCAGCGTCTCCCAGGAGTAATTCCCAAACCGCCAGTTAATTCGAAATTCCGAATCATATTCTTCAAGCGCAGTGCGGAAAGAGAACTTCTCCATATTTCTTTAATACAGGGGTGACCAAGATTTCGGCTCACGGGCCATGCCTGAGCTCCAGTGCCAAAGCGCTGTCACCGCCACGCCGCGCTGTCTGAGAGCGAGTATGGGGGAGAGGAGAAAACAACGAACGCGCAACGTTTAAATGGCAGTACAGTCGTACTGCATATGACTTGATTCTATACTCACATTTCTCAACAACATCGTGTTTATTAACTATTTTTGGCGCACTGAAGACAATTTTTATGTGGTACAAACTATCGGCGTATAGACGGATACAGACATTTTTGCAGAGTTTCGCACTCAACTTGCCACGTTCTTTCACACAAATAAGCCGATTGAAATATTGCAGTACTTTTGCAACCTCATTACGGAGACTTGGAAAATCTGCCTGAGAAAAGCAATGTAGACGTCCTGGGCAGTTTTAAAGCAAAAAGATTTGTAATTAAAGCTGGAACTATCTTGCGGAACAATCAGTTACATTTGTAACTGAAACAGCAAACGGTCTCTAAGGCAGCTGGAAAACGGATGTAAGATCCACAGTGCACTCAAAACCTTTTATTGTTGTAATTCTTCCAAGGCCACAGTCAATTCTTCACACAATGAATTCTTCAAACCTTGTACATTCTTTAACGCCAGTGAGCTTAGAGAACTGAATTGTTTTTGTCAGAATGTGTCCCTTCTACAACACGATTTTCTTTTTGAATGCATCCCCATCATATCAGAAAGAAGTAGCCTTGCAATTTCTTGCTGTGACCAGTGTGCAGTCAAGTCCACTTAAAATGCGAAGTTTCAAATCGATTCCGGAAGTTCCAATTTTTGTTCCTGCACTCCTTTATCCACGATAAATTCAACAACAGCGAGATTCAAATCGAAATATCGTTCCAGGCATGCACATTGACTTAACCAACACAATTTACAGTAATATAGGAAGTCTCCATACTCTTCGTTCATTTCAATTGAAAACTGTTGCGACTGAAAATGGAATGATGGGTGCGACTTCACAAATTTTGCTACTCGTACCACCAATTTCTTCAAGTGCTCCATGACTGCAAATTTAGCACAAAGTGCTTCTTGAGATACAAATCAATGAATCCCATCTGTCGATCGTTCTGATTTTCTGCTCTTTCGCTGTCATCTAGAAGTTTAAATTCAAAATATTCAAAGGTGTGTGAATTCCTAAGGGACAAACTGCTGAGGTCATCAATCCCTAGACTTACACACTACTTATACTGCCTTAAACTAACTTAAGATCAACTCACACACTCATGTCCGACGGAGGGCTCGAATCTCCGGCGGGAGGGCCCGCGCAATCTGTGACATGGCGCCTCAAACCGCGCTGCCATTCCGCGCGGCTTTTAAATTCTTTCAACATGGAACTATAATGTCGTTTCGTAGCAAATTAACGGTACCTGTCGCTTATGTGGATTGCGAATTCTCGTCCCTCTCTTCTGTTATTTCCATCTCTTAAAGGATAGTGACGTTAGATCGCTAGACTGCCTCTTTTTGCGCAAAGAGCGAATGGATTTCTGAACGTCCTTCATTCTATGAATAAATAGCGATGTGTAATAAGCGCTGATAACCCGATTCTGCCGGACTCAGGAAGTTGTGCCGACCGCAAAATGCCGCACCGCAATGCTAAATGAAATGTCCCGCTGTTTCGGGTGCTTCCAACAAGGACCGAGCAAAGCCAAATGACAAGGCTTGGCCCGCGTGAGGTTTGGCACGCCATGGCCGGCCCTACTTTAATGCGTCGATACTCGCGAAGAACAGCAGTAGAATCGCCTTTATTATGAGGAAACAGCTTTACGAGTAAAACCCTGCTCATCTTTCCCAGACCCATGTTCACTGTCTGGAGCTCTAATGCACGCTGTTACTTGTGGCTCAAACATACGCTGCCGTACCAGTACCGGCGCCCAACGGCAAGTCATAATACACTACTGGCCATTAAAATTGCTACACCACGAAGATGAAGTGCTACAGACGCGAAATTTAACCGACGGGAAGAAGATGCTGTGATATGCAAATGATTAGCTTTTCAGAGCATTCACACAAGGTTAGCGCCTACAACGTGCTGACATGAGGAAAGTTTCCAACCGATTTCTCATACACAAACAGCAGTTGACCGGCGTTGCCTGGTGAAACGTTGTTGTGATGCCTCGTGTAAGGAGGAGAAATGCGTACCATCACGTTTCCGACTTTGATAAAGGTCGGATTGCAGCCCATCGCGATTGCGGTTTATCGGATCGCGAGATTGCTGCTCGCGTTGGTCGAGATCCAATGACTGTTAGCAGAATATGGAATCGGTGGCTTCAGGAGGGTAATACGGAACGCCGTGCTGGATCCCAACGGCCTCGTATCACTAGCAGTCGAGATGACAGGCATCTTATCCGCATGGCTATAACGGCGTGATGGTATGGGGTGCCACTGGTTACACGTCTCGGTCACCTCTTGTTACATTGACGGCACTTTGAACAGTGGACGTTACATTTCAGATGTCTTACGATCCGTGGCTCTACCCTCCGTTCGATCCTTGCGAAGCCCTACATTTCAGCAGGATAATGCACGACCGCATGTTGCAGGTCCTGTACGGGCCTTTCTGGATACAGAAAATGTTCGACTGCTGCCCTGGCCAGCACATTTCCAGATCACCAATTGAAAACGTCTGGTCACTGGTGGCAGAGCAACTGGCTGGTCACAATACGCCAGTCACTACTCCTGATGAACTATGGTATCGTGTTGAAGCTGCATGGGGAGCTGTACCTGCACACGCCATCCAAGCTCTGTTTGACTCAATGCCCAGGCGTATGGAGGCCGTTATTATGGCCAGAGGCGGTTGTTCTGGATACTGTTCTCTCAGGATCTATGCACCCAAATTGCGTGAAAATGTAATCACATGTCAGTTCTAGTATAATATGTTTGTCCAATGAATACCCGTTTATCATCTGCATTTCTTCTTGGTGTAGCAATTTTAATGGCCAGTAGTGTACTATCACTACTAACAACACAAATCCTGCAGCACACAGTCTGAACATCATTCCTTCAAAGTTGGGTATCCACATATGACGTTCGCCCGCTTTATTATCTCGTTGATTGTCCTCAGTGTCGACGTACTGCGTTGCTACACTAGCTGAAAAATGGGAGGGTGGCAGTTCAAAACTGACTACTTTAAATGATGTAACTGACAGGTGCAGATTTGCGTTTCCCAGTTCTTTACTTTCACTGTTCACAACTCTCCCCCCCCCCCCCCTCCCCCAATAATATGCAGTTATATGGCCATTGCACTGTTGTTTAACTTTCGATAAGTCTCAGGATAGGTTGCAGCCAAACATAAAGACACTGTCATTGTTTTACCAAACGGCCTATTACACTTATTTCACAGTTAAGTGGATGCATTGTCTTTGATGTAACCAATATGGGTTCCTCGTCTGAAACTCGGTCGTGGACTGACTGTCACGGGCCCAAAAATCGGACCCTTATATATCATCACAATAATAGGCACTGAAACTACACATTATTTGATGTTTAATTTAAAGAAATTACAATTAAAACTTCACTCATTACATTAACTGAATATATCGAAAAATTCCGCCCTTTTAACAATTTCTTCTACTACACGAGTTAGGCCGAATTATTTGTCAAAATGATGAAATTAACAGGTAGCATTACGCAAGAAATACTTTTGACGAAACTATTAATTACTTTGGAATTAATTAAGGGCTGGCCTTGCTAACATATTTTCCAATAGAGCCAAATGGATCCTTTAAGAATACTATTAGTTGTTCCTCCAAATGTTTGTAATTAGTACTGAATTTATATTTGTTTATAAGTCAACAATAGAATTTAAGTTACGAAACAATTACCGATTTCACCCTATAACAAAAGATACTAACTACGAATAGTCGAAATAAATTAGAAAATCAATAACATACCTAAAACTAAGCACAAAATTATATCTTGTGTTGTAAACTTTCTCTTTTATGAATATCCAGATTATACTCACGTATGTTAATGGTAATTAGCTGAAAGTGCAAAAACAAATTTAAGGAGGCAGATAGCAAAACATGAGGGGAAGTAAAAATATCCCAGCTTGCTTCGTCACACATACAGTAAATAGCTTTCCATCTACACGGACTTAAATAGTGAAAGTTTAATTATAATCACCCTGTACATCTACGTTTAAATATGTTCTCTGCAAGACACCTTATGGCATATGGTGGAGGGTACTCCTCACAGCGTCATATTCTCTCTAATTTCCTGCTCGATTCGCGAATTCTGTAGGCGACTGTCGATTACGCTTTCCTTTCCCTGATCTTCCTGTCGAGGTACGAGGTGCATGTGCGAGTGAGCAATATTTTTCCTGACTATTCTTGGAACGATCACATTCAAATTTTCAACGTTAACTTCTCTGTTACCACAGGAGTTTGTTGAACATCTCTGTAACAGTCCCGCGCTTGCTAAGCGAATTACTGACGAAACACACAGCTTTTCTTCGGATTTTCTCTATTAATCCTACTTTATGACCGCCCCAGTTTCACGAGAAACACTTGACAATCGGCCCAACGAGTGTACTTTAAACTAGATACTTCTTTCGTGATGAGTTACGTATCCTAAGCATTCTTGCAAAGAATCTGATTGACATGTGGTCGTCCATTTTAGTTCGATTTGGTCAGACAGATATAAGATTGCTACTACCCAGGAGTCCATTAAAATTGCAACACCAGGAAGAATAGCAGATAACGATATTTTGAAATTGTGACAGTTTACAGAAAATCGTATTGTTCATGCTGCACATTAATTTTTTATTTTATTTGTGCGTTTCGCCTTTTTAATAACGCATCTCCAGTTGGTATCCTGGAATACTACACGATATTTTCGTTGTCACGTATTGGTTACAGATTTAAAACAGTCCTAGTAAGTGAATAAAATGTTCTCGGGTTTCCAGCCGCGTCAATTGCTTATAACTACACGAGCTTTCGGTCAAGCACTCCTTGGCCATTGTCAAGTAGTATGACTGCCAGTGGGCTGTTGGTGTGCCCTTATATACACTAGCTGCCGGCAGTGACGTCACTGGTGCCCGTGACATTGCCATATATGGGCATATTTTGAGTCGGTGTTCAAAAATGGCTCAAATGGCTCTGAGCACTATTGGACTTAACTTCTGAGGCCATCAGTCCCCAAGAACTTAAACTACTTAAATCTAACTAACCTAAAGACATCACATACATCCATGCCCGAGGCAGGATTCGGACCTGCGACCGAAGCGGTCGGGCGGTTCCAGACTGTAGCGCCTAGAACCGCTCGGCCACTTCGGCCGGATGAGTCGGTGTTCGATGTGCCCTCTTCAACCGCGCGATCGCTGGAAGAACGCTATCCAGAGAAATCTGCGTTAGCTGAGCATGCGTTAGAAAACGGTCACCACATAAAATTTGACGATACCTCTGTCTTGGCTCGCACTAACGGCTTCTGGGACAGTTTAATAAAGGAAGCTATTGAAATAAAAATTACCGCAAACACTCTGAATAGAGACTGTGGCTTCCAGCTCAGCGCTGCGTGGGATCCAGCGATCGCGCGGTTGAGGAGGGCACATCGAACGCCGACTGAAAACATGCCCATTTATGGCAATGTCACGGGCACCAGTGACGTCACTGCCGGCAGCTAGCGTATATAAGGGCGCACCAACAGCCCACTGGCAGTCATAACACTTGACAATGGCTTGGCCGAAAGCTCGTGTAGCTTTAAGCAATTGACGCGGCTGGAAGCCCGAGAACGTTTTATTCAATGTTGTCGCCGCGAGACTCTGCATTCATACAGTCCTTGGAAGTTTTTTCTTTATAATAAACTGAAAAAGAAGTTACAGATCACCGTCTTAGTCATTATTTGAAAGCCAAACAACTTTCCATTATGTGGAAAGACATGTTAAAAGCCTCCAATTCTTCGTAGTCATGTGTTTTTGTAACACTTAATAAGTGTCATTTTCTGAGTTTTTTTGTGTTGTCAACTTGTCCGGTTTTTACTTTCACTTGTTTTCAGTTTGTATTACCGTTAAGAGGGTATAGTAGCTCTGAAAAGTAAAACTGAAATAGGCTGTCTATTTAATTGAAATGTCATAGCCTACATCAATATATAACTATACAATTGTGTATTGACAAACGCAACCTGTATTTAAGAAGGTACAACGTACTATATGCATGTAACTGTGGACAATGCCTTTTTGAATGCGGATTGGTAGCTGGAGCTAGACGCATGGGACATTCCATTTCGGAAACTGTTAGGGAATTCAGTATTCCGAGATCCATAGTGTCAAGATTTCGCTAAGAATACTAAATTTCAGCCATTACCTCCCACGACAGACAACGCAAGGCCGACGGCCTTCATTTAACGAACGAGAACAGTGGCGTTTGCGTAGAGTTCTCCCTGCCAACAGACATGCAATGCTGCTTGAAATAAGCGCAGAAATCAATGTGGGACGTACTATGAACGTATCCGTTAGGACACCGCGGAGAAATTTGGCGTTTTGGTATTAACGCGCTGAGGCAGCCTTTGCAAACAGCACGAGATTACCTGCAGCACCTCCCCTGGGCTCGTGACGATATCGGTTGGACTCAGATGAGTCCCGATTTCATTTGGTAAAAGCTCATGGTAGGATTCGAGAGTGGCGCATATCCCACGAAGCCACGGACCTAAGTTGCAAACACTATGCAGGCTGGTGGTGGCTCCATAATGATTGACTGGAAATGGTTCTGTTCAGCTACTTGGAGACCAAGGCAGATAGTCACGGACCAGATTTTCACAAACAACGATGGAATTTTTATGGATGACAATGCGCCCTGTCACTGGGCCACAATTGTTCGCGACTGATTTGAACAACATTCTGAACAGTTTGGCCACCTATGTCGCCCGACATGAATTCCATCGGATATTTCTGGGACATACTGAGGTGCGACAATAAAGTAATGAGACTGATTTTCTTTGCAAGATGTGGCAACCCTGTAGGCTTGCGTAGGTACAATATCTTTGACCTTGGTCTATAAGCTGCTTCTAGTCCAAGTGGCATATCGATGCAACTGCTCAGTCGTGAGTTGTGCTGTAATAAGTTAAAACGTGTTTGTGTCTCTCATCACGGAAATGGAACCGCATAATATTGTGCAACGGTATGCCATTTTTTTGCGTTAAATTGGGTGAAAACGCGACGACAACTTACGGTAAGCTTCAGAAGGCTTTTGGAGAGGAGGTTATGTCAAGAGCTCAAGTTTTTTGCTGGTATAAGATGTTTAGTGCAGGCAGAACGAATGCTGAAGATGAAGACCACAGCAGACGACCATCAACCTCATGGACGAATGTCAACTCGGCCAGGGTGCGTGAACTCGTACGATCTGATCGAAGAATATCCGTGAAAATGATTGCAGAAGAAGAACATCAATCGAGAAACGGTTCGTCTAATAATAACTGAAGATCTTGGTATGAGAAAGATTTGTGCAAAAATGGCTCCCAAAAATCTCACTACAACAGCGAGAAACATGGAAAAATGTGGCAGCCGAAATCAATCCAGAATTGTTGAGCCGTGTTGTCACTGGTGATGAAAGTTGGTTTTTTCAGTACGATCCAGAGACAAAACGCCAAAGTTCGGAATGGTGCTCAAAGGGATCACCCAGGACAAAGAAAGCTCGCATGTCAAAGTCAAAAGTGAAATGCATGCTTGTGTGCTCCTTTGATTCCAAGGGAATTGTTCATAAAGAGTTGGTGCCTCTTGGACAAACAGTTAACCAACATTACTACAAAGAACTTTTAGAAAGACTTCGTAAAATAGTTCTTCGTGTTCGTGCTAACATTGCTGATAATTAGATTCTGCATCACGGTAATGCGCCATCCCATACTGCTCTGTCAGTACAGCAATTTTTAACCTCAAAACAAATTTCAGTACTACCACAGCCATTTTATTCACCAGATATCGCTCCATGTAACTTTTTTCTATTTCCAAGAGTCAAAACGTTGGTCAATGGACACCATTTTCAAACAACACAAGATGTCCAAAAAGCTGTGACGAGGATCTTGGAGGATATTACAGAAGATGAGTTCCGAAAATGTTATCATCAATGGCAGAAGCGCTGGAAAATGTGTGTGCAATCAGAAGGGAACTACTTTGAAGGAGACAACACTAAACTTGACTAAAACTGTACGCAACACTTTTTTTTCACACCAGTCTCATTACTTTATTGTCGCACGTTGTAATCGAGAAGTCAGATCGTGCACAACATCTTGCACCGGGAACACTTTCACAATTATAGATGTTAGTCCATGCCACGTCGAGCTGCTGCACTACAACCGGCAAAAAGAGGTTCGACACAATACTAGGAAATATCCCATGACTTTTGTCATGTGGTTTTCCTCTTAGCCACTGCAACAGTGTTTTACGTGAATGCTCCTTGGCGGGTGCCAGACCATAACAATCTGCGCTTCGTCAAAGTCGTGTATGTCAGTGTATTTTCCCATCTGCGGGCCGTTTCGTGGCGAAAATTATTTCATTACGTCTCTGCTCCGTTATACACTTCCTCCACCGAATGACGTAGATTCACCCACAGCACAACCAGGTGGTATTGAGTCTCGCGGTAGGCAGTGGTCACAATGTCTTGGCTCATCACTGTAGATGCTTGTGGACTTGCTTAAGTATTCAAGCCCCCATCTCCTACTACTATCACCCCACCCCCACCCCACACCCCACCCCCGTTCTAGTTTATGTATGCAAGCCTTGATCTCCTACTACAATACCTCTCTTCCCTCCAAATAATGCTTGAAACTGGATATCAGTTATTATTTTAAAGATGAAGACTGTTAGATAAAACTTGTTTTAGAGCAAAAAAACCTGAAACCACTTTGATCTTCGGAAACAGTCTTTTCTGAAGGTCAAATCGATTTCAGGAAATAATGCTCCTGCTCCGTTAGTGTATTTCCTATTAGGAAAATGACAGGGAAACAAAGGGAACTCTATAGGAGGGTTTGTGTTGCTTATACACGGTGTCCCAGAAATGCTGCGACAGATTTCGAGGCATTGTAAACGGCGTCTTGCGGAAAAAGAAACGTCATCCAACGACGCTAGCATCGAAGCTATAGGCGACGGCGCCTGCCGCTGGACCACCACTTCGGCAGCAAACTTGACCTTGTACGCCAACAGACTGTAGGCGGAACGTCTCGCAGAGTTGTTTCTATATCTACATTTATACTCCGCAAGCCACCCAAAGGTGTGTGGCGGAGGGCATTTTACGTGCCACTGCCATTACCTCCCTTTCCTGTTCCAGTCGCGTATGGTTCGCGGGAAGAACGACTGTCTGAAAGCCTCCGTGCGCGCTCTAATCTCTCTAATTTTACATTCGTGATCTCCTCGGGAGGTATAAGTAGGGGGAAGCAATATATTCGATACCTCATCCAGAAACGCACCCTCTCGAAACCTGGCGAGCAATCTACACCGCGATGCAGAGCGCCTCTCTTGCAGAGTCTGCCACTTGAGTTTATTAAACATCTCCGTAACGCTATCACGGTTACCAAATAACCCTGTGACGAAATGCGCCGCTCTTCTTTGGATCTTCTCTATCTCCTCCGTCAAACCGATCTGGTACGGATCCCACACTGATGAGCAATACTCAAGTATAGGTCGAACGAGAGTTTTGTAAGCCACCTCCTTTGTTGATGGACTACATTTTCTAAGCACTCTCCCAATGAATCTCAACCTGGTACCCGCCTTACCAACAATTAATTTTATATGATCATTCCACTTCAAATCGTTCCGCACGCATACTCCCAGATATTTTACAGAAGTAACTGCTACCAGTGTTTGTTCCGCTATCATATAATCATACAATAAAGGATCCTTCTTTCTATGTATTCGCAATACATTACATTTGTCTATGTTAAGGGTCAGTTGCCACTCCCTGCACCAAGTGCCTATCCGCTGCATTTCGCTACAATTTTCTAATGCTGCAACTTCTCTGTATACTACAGCATCATCCGCGAAAAGCCGCATGGAACTTCCGACACTATCTACTAGGTCATTTATATATATTGTGAAAAGCAATGGTCCCATAACACTCCCCTGTGGCACGCCAGAGGTTACTTTAGCGTCTGTAGACGTCTCTCCATTGAGAACAACATGCTGTGTTCTGTTTGCTAAAAACTCTTCAATCCAGCCACACAGCTGGTCTGATATTCCGTAGGCTCTTACTTTGTTTATCAGGCGCCAGTGCGGAACTGTATCGAACGCCTTCCGGAAGTCAAGGAAAATGGCATCTACCTGGGAGCCTGTATCTAATATTTTCTGGGTCTCATGAACAAATAAAGCGAGTTGGGTCTCACACGATCGCTGTTTCCGGAATCCATGTTGATTCCTACATAGTAGATTCTGGGTTTCCAGAAACGACATGATGCTCGAGCAAAAAACATGTTCTAAAATTCTACAACAGATCGACGTCAGAGATATAGGTCTATAGTTTTGCGCAACTGCTCGACGACCCTTCTTGAAGACTGGGACTACCTGTGTTCTTTTCCAATCATTTGGAACCCTCCGTTCCTCTAGAGACTTGCGGTACACGGCTGTTAGAAGGGGGGCAAGTTCTTTCGCGTACTCTGTGTTGTTGTTCAATGATCGCGTCTGATTGGCACGGTCGCCGGTGGAGAAGATGGAGCTAGCTGATGCGTAGAAGTACCTTATCTCCTATAAATGCCTTGATGGATGACGTTTTCGGACACAGGTTTCCATTTGCAGTTTATTTTTCTCCTGTTTACGGAAAAACACTGAGGATTTTAGAAGGTTCCAGTAAAAAACTAAACTGCGGCTGGGAACGCGTGTCCGAAATCGTCATCCCCTGAGGCAACAGAGAATCGCATTCATAACAGACGAGGCTACAGTTAGCTCCATGTTCTCCCCTGGCTATCAATCGTCATCACTGAATAAAGAACAACACGGGTCTGTCGCGAGACATTCCGCCTACGGTTCGTCAGCTTCACGTTTGCTGCCAGAAGGGTGGCCCAATGGCAAGTATAACACTATTTGTTTATCGTTCATCTACATTTTCTACAATTTTTTTCCTTTAAAATTTTCGCATATTGGTTCTATATTTTCTGTGTATGTAAAGTGTCGTAAACTGGAAGTTGAAGTTCTTTGCATTGCATGTGAGTAATGTATGTAAAATGCTATGTAAATTCCTTGTTACGTTAAATAATTTTCTGATGACATTTTGTATTTAAAAATATTTGTGTGTATAAACTGTTCGTGTTGATGTAAATTTGACAGCTGTAAGAAATGGTCACGCTTAGGAACAATGTCAGAAATAGGTGTTACGTAAAAGCCAGTGTGCTTTTGTTTGAAACGAAAGTGGCTCTGGAGAGTGGAAAAGATGGCAAGAACGAATTGGCGCGCTACTTACAGCAAGCGCGGAAAGTAAGTCACACAGTTGTAAGTAGGCTGTTTATGTTTTCTCTATGTAAGTAGGCTGTTTATGTTTTCTCTATGTAAGTAGGCTGTTTAGGTTTTTTATTGGTAACGCCACCTCTGTATGACAATCACAGACTGCACTTTTGATCTTCAAATTGTGTTTTTCTGTGTTGTCGTGTGAAATACTGTGACAATAATGGCGTGTGAAAAACGTAATACTAGGCTCCAAAGTAAACTGAGAAATGACAGTGAAGACGAAAGCAGTGTGTTAACGCCACCATGTAATGAATTAACAAATATTCAAAGTAGTAATTTGGTAACTGTGCATAGGGAAATGGAGCGGGCGTCAAATAATGGTGTAGACATTGAAACATGTAGAGAACAGGGAAGCATTATCGATCGATCGGTCGGCAACAGCTCGCCTCAGGAATCCGAAATGACAGGAAACAATCTCGCAAATACTGTAGATTCAGGTTTTGGATCCTCACCGTTTTCTCAAATAAGGCAAGACACATTTTCTGCTTGTCAAAATGTGAATGTTTCCGGTGCAAATTCACTGCCGAAAATCACTGAGGAACATGTTCCAGACACCAGTGCATTGTTATTACAATTAATACAGCAAATGAGACAAACACAGCAACAGTTAGACGCAATGGAACAAAATCTTCACACCACGCTTGAACAAACACGTGAAGATTTAACTACTGAGTTACATAACATTGAATCGAAATGTCAAAAAGTCTGTAATGACGTAAAAACACAAATTTGTGAGCATTTTCAACCTATTTTTTCGCGGCATGAAAATGCATTACAGAATCACGAAGCAGCCATAAAAGAACTGCAAGCCATTGTTCATGAAAATCATGAGACCTTGTGGGCTAAAATTGACTCAGTTGCATCTACCGATTCGGTTACGCAACTTGCAATAACTCAGGAAAACTTAAAGGACACAGTAGATTCGATTTCAACACAAATGGACATTCTGAAACTTGGTTCAGAAAAACACACTGGGGAAATGTGTTCACTATCGGAGAAAGTAGCCGAACTTTCGGATCAGGTCACTAACTTATCTACAAAGGTAGATGATGATCTGAATGACACAAGACCTGTAGCCTTCACTGACACTGAAGAGTGCGAACAAATTAGGAAATTCAAACAAAATCAGAATCAGATTAATACGCAACACCAAAGAGAAATCCGGGAAGTACAAGATCAGCTGACACAGTTAGTACAAGAATTACGTATTTCAGAGGACACTCGCGCCCCAATACGGGAAGAGGGACATACAAATACGGAACAGACACAAAATAACAACACAGGGCACTTCGGAAATTGTGAAAGAAGTTGGCAAGGTACGCCGAATTTTGAGATGGAACCGCCGAAACGACGTAACAATGACCGACATGCGACTTGCCGACATGATGATTTTGACTATAAGCTGTTCATTACTACACGTAAATTCAAAACCTTTAAGAATTCTGCCAACGACATTCATCCACAAGCATGGCTCCATCAATTCTCTCATTGTTTTCCTCCCAACTGGTCGTTAGAACACAGATTAGAATTTATGTGTGGCTACTTGGAGAATGAACCAGCTGTAAGAATGCGATCGGTAATTCACGATTGCCACAGTGAAGGAGAATTTTACCATGCCTTCCTCTCAGCATATTGGTCTCAAGCCACACAAGACCGTGTAAAACATAGCATCATGATGATGAAACACTTTGAACAGTCTGAATTTTCCAGTCTTGTGAAATATTTTGAAGACATGTTGCACAAGAATCAGTATCTTTCAAACCCATACAGCCCCTCAGAACTCATCCGCATTTGCTTACTCAAACTGCCTGAACATTTACGAAATATTATTTTGGCAGGACGTTGCAAAGACGACATTGAAGCATTTCAGGGACTCTTACAAGAATTAGAAATTGACACTGACAGTCGCCGGATGCGAAAACAGGAAAACAATCACTACAGGTCACATACGTCACAATTCCGTGACGACAGAAACAATAACTGGACACGACAAGGCTATTCTCACAACACATATCGTGACCAAAACAGACACCACCCGTGTGACAACCGTTGGCAGAGTAGTAATAATTACAGGGAAAGATCACCTCTCCGTGGTAATGACTATCACAGAGACAATAAGAGAAACAGACAATATGGGAACCAAAATAAATACTATCAAGGGAGACAGAATAACTTTAGACGCAACGGATCAGCGCGCAGTTACGATTCAAGGAGAAATTCTCCACCATGTGACCGACAAGAAAGAAACTATGGAATCTACCGACATGACGACAGACGATATGATCGTAACGACAGACCTGAATTGCATCAGAACTGGCGGGATTCAAACAGAGCAGGGCCCTCTCGTCACGGTGAATTTGTAGAAGTTAGGTCTCCAAATCCCAATAACGGCGCGCGCCAACAAAGAGACAGACAATGACTCGCACAGCAGGCAGCCGCGTGCGCCCGCTGGCTCCGAGAAAAATAACATAAGACGCTACCCTTGAGAAAAATTTTAGCATTCTTTACCGACGTATACAACATGACAATTGCTTTGAAGTTGAAACTCTGCGTACTAGGAAGAGTAAAGGTTTACACCACATTTCTCATGTAAAACCATTTATTGACAGATAATCTGCCTTTTAACTTTGTCTTTGCCATAAAACGTTTCACTTCACGTTACTAGTATGCTTTAGAAACTGTTACCATGTAACAATGTTTGAAGTCAAATATCCAGTCTAGAACCTAGGGAACATTTTTAAACAGAAATGACGAATGCATTGTTATAGTGAACAGACGACACAGTGTTGTATTTGTACATTCTTGCTTGTTAGTTGCACGATTACGTAACGACTATCAGGCTTACATACTTAGGACACATACTGGTACTGCTAATGAGATTTTAATGCAACATTTTGGTTTACTTGAAAATACATTCTGGATTTAAAGTACTTTCTGTGAGATACCAGATGACACAGTGGTTAGTTTATGTGACAGCTACACGGTTTTATCACGACGCTACTAATGATTGACAATTTACAATGTTGCTTTTGCGGTGTATCTGTTTTATATCTGCACAGTTTTTCTGAATTCTTTTGGAAAGTAAAACATGTTTTAATAGTAACTTTTGTGATATAGCTACAATGAGACAGCCTTTTCGTGGCACAACATTACGTTACTGTACAGTACTTTCTTCATCACGCCAATAAGCATTATAACTACGATATCTATACGCAAAGCATTTCACTTTTGTTTATCATGAGGTAAGTACATTGGCTTCTGCAGAACTTAGCTTTTGGAGGACGATAACTACGACACTTCCACAGAGATTATCTTACAACAAGATGCACATTTAGCGCTACAGGACACGCATTTCAGTGATCAATTTTATACTTAAAACATTTATTTTTAAAGATTTTTGAATTACAAAGAAAGTTTTCCATGATATATTTCATTCCATTGGTGTAATCTGTAACACCTGAGGGTATAATTACATTAATCCTCAGGGGGGTACACGCTTACTTTGTGTACCATGTGTTTGGCAAGCACAAGGAACCCTAGCTAATATGGTATTTGCTTATACAACTTTACACATCGGTACCATATTTCTCTAACACACAAATTACACAGCTATCTGATCATTTAACTGAGACAGACAAACGTTTTTACTACATCAGTGACAGATGTTTACGTAATTACACAGTTGGATAACTTCACACTTACGAAATTGTATTTTGTCTGTACTTTGAGAAATGCTCACATTTTTCGGAACCATTGTGATACTATGAGAGCTTTGAATGATATATTTGGTAAGGGAGCATGATTTTAAAGTACGTTTGAGGTAGATGACACTATTGAAATGAGCAGAGAATTTTGTTTACGTTTTGAAATTATTGGAGGAAGTTACGACGATTTTGAGATTTGACTGAAGTGTTATGATGTTATTATTACGACGACGATGTGTATTATGTTGTTGAGGAATGTTTATTATGCTACGTATTTCTCACATTGAAATATTGAAGAAGTGTCGACGAATATGTATATGTATAATGAGGTAAGGAATAATGAGTAGTGTTTAGGGACTCTGATTTATGAAAAGGATGTTGGAAACCAAGAAACGTACTTTAAGAGTTATGAAATGTGTGACTGTATCACAATGCTGACCAATATTTTTTTTGGACACTTATATTTATAGGATTTTGTTTCTACAGATTTGCAACGCTAATTCTTGACCTGTGAAATATTTTATATGAGACTGCCATGGTAGCAGAAACTGCTGTCGTAAATATTTCCGTACGAAAGTTAAGTGACCACCTGCACATAATGCGTCATGGGCACCCAGGTGTGTCAGACGCCTGGAGAACAAGCCATTAGTGTGAGTGCCTCGTCAGAAGCACAGGTAGAAAAAAAAGAAAGGGAAGGCCATTGTCCGCGCTACTGACATCTCCTTGTTGAAAGCATACTGTGGAGCTCGTAATTTATGATATTTACTGAAATGCCTAATGAAACGATGAGAAACATTTCACAGCTATTGTCTTGCTAGTTAAGAAAAATGCCATATGGCTTGCTTTATGTATTTATTTACACATTTTGTTTAATATCAAGTTTCTAGCACTGCAGCATTGGTTAAAATAAAATTTAATATATGTACTAATATAAATATTTTATGCCTACAGATCCAGTAAATAATTTTATGATCTATCCAAAACAAATGAGGGAGCAAAAAAAGACATTTCCCTTCACAGGAATTGCATAAATAATTTTTTTACGATTTGGTAACTTATCTACTAGCGTAAGTTTTTGTGATGCATCACTCTAATGTTAAGATGTGACATAGGTATTAGATATGGCCATTTTAGTGTAATATTTTTTCTGCTTGCGCTATGTCATGTTTAGGTATAAGTTGCTGCTGTTTGCCAGGCATAGTGTTATTGAATTTGACTTTTGCTCATTTATGCTGCTAGCTTTGCCAATTTGCATTTTTTGCATTGCTGTTTGTGTTGATTTGTTATGTGATGCTGCATTGCCTCGTCCCTTAGTTTAGCATCTGAGCTCAGTAGATTTAAGTTAGCTTAAGAGGGGGTAGACTATATGAGAAACTGACTATGGAGAATAGGTAAAGAATGCATTGCGAAGTTATATAAAAAGGATTTGGGCCCAAATGAGTATTGTACAATCAGAAATAATTATTTTGAAAGAAATATGAACAGAATACAGAAAGCATGCTTGGATAAGATTTTTTTGGTGGAAGCAAAGGTTGAAATAAGACGAAAGATCTATAGAATGAAGTTTTGGGATGGACTGCAGTACCAAATGTTACACTGAAAACGAACCCTGTCCTTTCCTTTTGTGTTATCCCACTATGTGTGTGTGTACCCTTGTGTATTTGTTTTCTTCCTGTCTCTGTGTAGTTTCATAGAATTTTTTCTTCTTTTAATATTAAGCTACATTCACTATGATGAGGAATACTGTTATCCTCGAATATAATTGGCATTAATAATATGTTATTTACTTAGTAAAGATGTTTAGACATTATTTACTCTGTTTTGTGTTATGCTAATGTGTGAAGTTGATGTTTCAAAAGTTATTGTGATCTTTTATGTATGTACTCATGTCATAATTCCACTGATGTATATGTTAGTTCGATTCTTTTGTAAAGCCTGTACTACAAATGTTATCTGTATTGTTATGTTTTTAATGATGTATTTTGTACCTTTGTTATTGTATTCTTATGTTATAAAATTGTAATTGTCACCAGTTCATGATATTATTAACTTGTAAGTTCCATTTCACTGCACACGTTTCTGTTGGTCATAGTATATGGACAATATGTGAGAAGTAGGGACTGATAGTGTTTGCACGTGTGTTGGTAATTCAGCAAGGGACTGGATAACAGCATTGCTGGTTCTAAGGACAATTAAAAGAAAAACTTTCTGAGTGCACAAGTGGTGGTTTATGGACTTGCTATATTCTCTGCAAGAATCTTCGATGGTGATTGTGCACCTGCACAGTCGCAACGGATGGCTGCTGGCCGTCTATACCAGGACTACAGTGGGTCTGCACCTCTGGTGGCCCACCAATACCATTATCTCTACAAGGACTACAGTGGGTCTGCATCTATGATGACCTACCAACGCCATTATTTCTACAAGGACTGCAGTGGGTCTGCACCTCTGGTGGCCCACCAATACCGTTATCTCTACAAGGACTACAGTGGGTCTGTTCTGTGATGACCTACCTACCAATACTCTTCAAAATTTCGACTGACTCTGCTGTGGGTTTGCTCTGTTGTGGCCCATTACCTGTCTGCATGTCGAGAGTCAGCACTGTCTTTCCATTGGAAGTACAACACTACTTCTTCAAGACTGCATGGAAATCCACTACTTCTGTGTGCATTTTCTTTTACTGCTCAGACTTTGAGAAAAACACTGCTATTCTCCTGTTATGTACGATTAGGACTGTCTTTATGGACTGTGACAAAATTTTAGCTTTTGACCAACATTGTATCAATAAGTGTGTGCATTTTATATCTTTGTTACTGTAATTGTGAAAAATTTTTGTCAAATCTGTATTGGCCAGTGCCCAACACCATTTGTAAAAATTTTTTGTGGGGAGCATGGGGGCTATGTAAGTAGGCTGTTTATGTTTTCTCTATGTAAGTAGGCTGTTTATGTTTTCTCTATGTAAGTAGGCTGTTTAGGTTTTTTATTGGTAACGCCACCTCTGTATGACAATCACTGGCTGTGCTGTGTGCAGTCTGTGTCTGCTTTGCATTGTTGTAATACTCGCCATTGTAGTGTTAGGCAGCTGGCTGTGAACAGCGCGTAGCGTTGCGCAGTTGGAGGTGAGCCGCCAGCAGTGGTGGATGTGGGGAGAGAGATGGCGGAGTTTTGTAATTTTTCATGAACTGATATATATATTATGACTTGTGATGATATTAAGGTAAATACATTGTTTGTTCTCTATTAATATCTTTCATTTGCTAACTATCCCTATCAGTAGTTAGTGCCTTCCATAGTTTGAATTAGCTGGCAGTAGTGGCGCTCGCTGTATGGCAGTAGCTTGTGCAGCGAAGATTTTTGTGAGGTAAGTGATTTGTGAAAGGTATAGTTTAATGTTAGTCAGGGCCATTCTTTTGTAGGGAATTTTGAAAGTCAGATTGCGTTGCGCTAACAAAGTATTGTGTGTCAGGTTAAGCACAGTCTTGTATAAATTGTTCAAAGGGGACGTTTCACAGTCTGTAGGCAGAAGTGATTGAGGCAACACCCTTGTGGAGCGGGAGAAGCTTTGCTTGCAAATTTGCACAAAAATGCCTCGGATGAAGACTGCAAACGGCTTACGGCATATCTGCAAGTTATTGGGCTACTGTATGTAAAACTGAACGACGTCAAGAAGAGACATAGAGCCCATACACCAAGATAACTTGCAGGCCGTACTGTGAGTACTGTAGCCGTAATAATTATAAGCCACACCCAAGCCTACAGCCACCAAATAAGAATTTTTTTGTGTTTTGCTTTTGTACAGCATGAACCATTAATTTAAACTGTGTTTTATTACTAAATAACCATTCTTGACCTTTAAATAACCTAGTTCACCGTGTTAATTCATCCTAATCATACACCTATATAGGGTTCCTTCCTGGTGTTTGATTAACCAGAGTATCCTATTTTTCAGACTTGCAAAGTGCCATGTTAACATAAAGAGGCACCATTTAAATAGTTTTTGTGTAAAAAGTTGTCTTAATTGTTTCACTGAAAGGCGTAATGACAATTTTACTTAGAGTAATAACATGTCCACGCTTTAATACGTTACAGAGAAATAAAGTGAAACTACTCTTGTTTCATAAGTTTTCTTAACCATTGCGAAGTGTTATAGTAAAAGTTTGCTTGGATAAAATTCAACCAGAGCGAAGCAAGTTATTAGAATCTGTTAAATGACTTTACAGAGTTAGTTCAAAGAGCAATTACTTTTGAAAGTAAATTCCACTAAGAAAGAGGTTTTCTTGAAGTTAAATGTTCTGTATAAAAAGTGTATGCTTTAGTATCTAACTATTTTAGTATTTAAGTTTTTTGTTATGGAAAGTGTTGTTCTAAAGGTCCCCTTCGCCAAATTTTTTTTAGCTTCCTTGAAGTTATCTACGGGCAGTCAAAAAGAAATTCCAGTGTCTGCACCAACATAGTTTACGTGGAGTAATATTTGTTTGAAGAAGCAACTTAAACAGTAGCAGGAAAGTAGACAAAATGCAGACTTCTGCTTTTCCAATACTTCACTGGTTCATTGCCTGGAAAGGCTGGCGACAGTTAATACATATTTTAAACCACTAAATGAACTTGGAACTGAGTTGTCCTAGCTTCAGTATAATACTGTTCATACTGCGTTTCTTTCTAGCCTCTGGGTAAGATCTTAGGAAAAGAATTGAATAGTCTGATTTACTTTTCTGTTAAATACAACACACGATCAAATCCTGTAAAAAGGGTAGCTCTATTGACTAGCTTTTCCTATTAACAGGACTATCCTCCCATAGTGTACTTTATCTGGAAACTAAACTAAATTTTAGTACGAGGGTTATACGTGGCAAAATAGAGACAGAGTTTCTGTTATTTTTACAACAGTAGTGGTACGGTCCTCAAAATTCCATCAACAATCCCTGGAAGTCTTTCACAACATTTCTGAGACACTATGTATACAAAAAGAAATTAGCCTATAAATTTGACAAAGAGTTCCTTTAGAATTTCTGGTATCTTCACTTCGTCGAAAGTGTGCCCAAATGAAAAGGAGACTCAGGTTATATGTAAAGAAATTTTAACAACAATATTACAGTTACAGTTCATTGGAACAACATAACTGTATATAATTGCCAACTATATTGATACACCTATCCCACGGCGTAGAAAGGCAGTGGATCACTTCAGTGTAGAACCTCCTGGGTTATTGACAGATCCAGTGTTCCACAGCGTCCTGCACTTCCTTGTCACGGATCAACCTCTGGCCTTTCAGAGACTGTTTTAAGGAACCGAAGATATGTTAGTCACATGGAGAGATACCGGAGCTGCAAGGAGGACGTTCCAAGACCTCACATCAATGTTTTTGAAGGAGATCGAGAGTCTTCTTGGCCACACATAATAGCGCTGACACCACCGGGATATTGTGCACCATGCGAGACACTGCTCTCCATAACTTCTGCCATTTTGCGATAAATTTGTGAAGTATGTTTCCCTTCAACTCGAAGAAACTGGATAACCGTTCTTCGTGCTGATCAGGAGGATTTCATCATGGAACGAACTGCGACAACAACTCTCCAGAAATGACGAAATTGTTGCGAAGCCGTTAACTCTCCTTGTGCAACTGGGAGTACCACCACACCACTTCTCGGTAGAAACATTCAACCACTTGGATTACATACAACACCGCTACACCGAAGGTCTTCTTGGCATACCCTTCTATCTCATGAGAGCTGCACAAGCTCATTACACGAACAATAATGGAGGCGATAAAAGCTGGTCGATTTTTTACAGAATTTATTCAGATCAAGAGAGCAATGATACAGAGTTGCAGTTTGTAATCTACGTTATGTGACATCTATTCGGATCAAACGATGACGGAATGAAAAACAATGTTCTTCCAGTGAATCAGTGTGCGTGTGTGTGTGTGTGTGTGTGTGTGTGTGTTTGAATAACTGTGGTTGTGGTGGCAGTGCAAAGTTTGGTCGAATGTTAGTTCCATACGACTCTGCTCTGCATTTCAGTTTATTAGTGTTTCAATGACTCATGGTATCGATTAATTACAGTTATATTAAATCGCTCATTCATTACTTTCTCATTCAGTGCAAGGCCATACTGTATGTGTAAATATTCCCGTGATTGTAGCAGCTATCTTTTTGTACTCGCAGAGACTACACTGATAAACAAAGAACATAATAATAAATAATTCAGCGAATGAGAAACGACCACATACATACAAAATGATGAAAGAATTGTCGCTCTAGGATAACATAAGATCGCCGAAGTTAGGGTGACATCAGAAGCAAAGTGGCGCAGGCGAAGAAAGCTTTCTTCATTACGGGTTCTACTGGTGTCACATAGTTACGGTGTTACGTTGTCAGTACTGTTTGCTTGCAGTCACAACAGAGTAATGCATATAACTGTGTCATTCCATTAAGGGCTGCTCGCCGCTGTGGTTACATACTTGTTGAGATGTAGCAGTGGTGAGTCGTCGTTGAGAAGTTCCCATGGAGAGCGCTTGTTCAGATGTTGTCATATTGTTTTGATGGGCTAGACACTAGATATTGTTGGATTGGGGATGCTGTAATGATCAGAGTGTGCTTTTCATCAATATATATATAAAGGTAAAAAATTCCTTTTTTTATTATTTCAATGTCTTAAACAATAATGCCTCTTGGTCACAGGTTCAGTCAACAAAGCATTTGGCTCGTGTTCTTGTATTAGACTGTATTTCTGGTTTCTATGTGCAATTATAGTATTTCTGTTTTTTTTACTTACTTCAGTATAAATGGTGTTTAAAATATCTGATCTTATTGAGGAAGAGCCGTGCCAGATGTGTACTTTGAATCACACTTCCCCACACAGAACAGCTACGCTTGTGTTTTGTTGTTTCGTAGGTTTTATAGTTGCTGGGGACTTATTAATTAATTGTGTTAACGGAAGTTTTCTTTCATTCTTTGTTGTTATTCTATGCAGTCAGATTGCGTACTAATACTAGTCAGGGCCAACTGGTTACGAGACTTCGTAATCAGACAGACAGCTACTAAAATTAAAAAGTATTTGCATTCATTATATATATAATTAAGCCCCCATGCACGTGGCGACCCTGCCAGGATCGTCCCTTGGAATTCTTTTGATAGTAAAAATAGCAGACAGTAGTAGTGTTGTAGCAATTTGTAGTTTAGTAATTGTAGTCTATATTGCATGTGTAGATTTTGTAATTGACCATTTGTAGTCGTCTTGTCATTCTTCTAATGGTATTTTTGCAGAATTTAATTTTTTGATGTCTTGTATAGAGGTTTGACAATTTTGTGCAATTGTGAAGGTTTTAATTATTCGTTAATCGTGTTTGTGGGAAGCATTTCGTGTGAATGATATTGTTGGTGATAAAGTGTCATTGTGTGTAATTTTCATATAGTGACGAGTTTTGTATGTTTTGTAAATGATTACGCGATCGATGAAAAAGGCAAATATGATGAATAGTGAGAATGACGAAATTGTTAACATGGCGAATTCGCCAACACAGGAGAACAGGATGATGAATAATGAAGTTGAAAACAATTTAATAAGTCGGGAAAATAGTCCGGAACCAATTCAAAATTTTTCACAATCAAAAAATTTTCAGAATACGAGATTAACGACAGAAGATTCAGGAATAGTATCGAACACAGATAGCTTTATGGCTATGACGAAGGAAGTTAGTTTTATGGGAAATGTTAGGGGCGAAAAGAATTTTGAACCTGTTAATATGGAGCAGTTGATGAGTGCAATATAAAATTTGGGATCTCAAATAGGAACAATTACAACTGGTATGGGAATAATGGAAACACGGTTAGACTCTCTGGGATCACAAATAGGAACAATTAAAACAGAGATACGAACAATTAAAATTGATATGGGAACAATGGAAACATAGTTAGGATCTGAATTAAAAAGAGAGATGGGAACTATGGCAACACGGTTAGACTCACAAATAGGAACAATTAAAACAGAGATGGAAACAATGGAAACATGGTTAGATTCACGAATAGGGACATGTTTCAAAAACATGAAAGATGAATTAAAGAAAGAAATTAGAGAAGTAGCACAACCGATTTTGAATTCTCACAATAATAGATTAATTGCAGTAGAGATTAGACAAAAGGAACAGGATAGAGAACAGGAAGAAAGAGATCGCGTGATAGTACAAAAATTTTCAGAGTTAAATTTACAACGTGCACATGATATGGAAGAAATATTTGAGAGAATCGAGGAATCCGTACCAAATGACAGATTAAATAACCTAACACAACAGTATGAACAGTTATCTACTAAATGTGTTAACACTGAAACCCGAGTCGCAACACTTACGGAAGACGTAAATAAACAGAAAGAAAAAAATAGGTGACTTATCGGAAAGAGTTGAGGAGATTTCAGATAAATTGACAAATCTTAGTTTACATGGGGACAGAGATTCAGATGATACAGCTCCAGTGCCATTTGCAGAAACAGAAGAGTACCAGAACATAAATAAACATATTGAAAATCAGGGAAAATTTAATGAACGCGTTAAAAGGGCATTTGAGGCACTACGAAAGCAAGTCAAACAAATTGAAAGCGAAATCGTTGGAAAAGACGGTAGAAGAAATTTGGAATCACAGATAGCAGCGGGTTTTGAAGAAAATAATTTATTTCATTTACGAGATGCAACAAGAGAGAGCCAGGTGCGCGAATTTGACAATAATCGACATTCGGACTGGGACAGACGCGGTAGGTCTTTGTCGCCATGAGGCGAAAACTTTGACTATAAACACTTTTTAACTGTTCGGAAATTTAAGATCTTTCGCAATTCTAAGAACGACATACATCCATGTTCATGGTTAGATCAATTTATATACGCACTTCCACCAAATTGGCCACTAAGTCACAAACTGGAATTTATGTGTGGCTATTTAAGTCATCAGGGGATTCACTATGCTAAGTGAATATGTGCCGTAGCGTACACAGGGCCCAGAGCTGTAGTGGTGCTATTTCCCTTTTAGTTTTCTGCACTGCTGCCTACTCTTTTACTGTTCTTTGCATCTATCAAAACAACTCTTCAACTATCAATCTATCTAAAGAGTCGGTAAAGAATAACCGGATATGACTATTTTACCCAAAAGTGATTTCGGAAATAACCGTTTGGACTTACTGTATCTTCAACAGCATTCATTCGTAGTTTAAACGAAATTTTACCTGTTTATCTTCGTGACAATATTACTTCGTATGTTGACGATATTCTTATTGCTAAACGTTCTTGGAGTGAGCACAACAAAATTTTGGATTCATTATTACGTATTTTTGCAAGACTTGGCATTACAGTGAACTTGGAAAAATCTGAATTTGGTCGTTCTCAGGTGAAATTTCTCGGTCACATTATTTCTACAGAAGGTATTCTTCCTGATCCAGAGAAACTAGACGCTATTCGTAATTATGCTGTTCCTACTACAAAACGTGAGTTTCGTAGTTTCCTTAGTGTCTGTAATTTTCTTAGACGCTTTGTTAGATTGGACGATTTGACCACACCTCGTTTATGTGAACTATCTGGAAAGAAATCTAATTGGTGTTGGGATGAGGAAGCTCAATCAGAATTTGAACAACTTCGTGATGCTTTAGTTGCTGCTCCACTTCTTTCACATCCGGATTTATCTAAAGATTTTTGTTTGGCGATGGACTCATCATACAAAGGCCTAGGTGCACATTTATTTCAAGAGATAGAATAAAACGGCGCTGTAGTACAGAAAACTATTGCATTTGGAAGTCGTGTTCTCTCTAAATCAGAAAAGAATTATTCGATTACGGAACTTGAAGCCTTGGCTGTTGTATGGGCTTTCACAAGATTTCGCATATTTTTGTATGGCAGACATACTAAGGTTTACACCGATCATCGAGCTCTGGAACTTCTTATGTCAACAAAATTAACACATGGAAGTATTGTTTACATAAAGGGTTCTTCAAATATTATTGCTGATGCTTTATCACGTGCACCGATGGGTTTGAAACAAAGTGCTGAGGAGGACTGCAAAGAAAACAATTATTGTTTGATGTATATTCAAGGTGTTGCGTTTGAGAATTTTATTTCGTCTTCGCTCCAGGACATCGCTAAGGAGCAAAACAAGAATCCAATCTGGAAGGACATTAAGGAGAAGTGGAGGAGAAAGGAAAGCGTACCGATTAGACAGTATTATTTAGTTTGCAATAATATTCTTTTTAAACGAAAATCGGTCGACAACTCTGTGTGGTTAGTTTGTATTCCTGATGAGTGGGTTAATAAATTGATTTGGTACACACATTTTAGTTATGCACACTTTGGTCCCAGAAAATGCTTTCATAAATTACGAGAAAATTGCTACTTCAGTGATATGGAAAAACGTATTCGATCTGTTCTTGCCAAATGCAAATTATGTCAAAAGGCTAAGCCACCAACTGTTTCTCACAGAGCACCGTTGTTTCCTATCATTCCAGCGAAATTAAAGGAGATGGCTGCAGTCGATTTGTTCGGTCCAGTGGTTCGTTCTACTAATGGTTTTGCGTACATTTTGGTAGCAGTGGAATTGACATCAAAATATGCGTGTTTTACACCTTTACGTAAAGCAACAGCTCGTTCAGTATCTAACGCTTTCATCAAACATTTTCTTAAAGAAGTGGGTCATGTTGATAAAGTTATATCAGATAATGGATCACAGTTTCGTTCTAAAATTTGGCTTCGTACTCTACGGCGTCGTAAGATTAAACAAATTTTCATTTCACTTTTTCACCCTCAATCTAACGCTTCAGAGAGATGGATGAAGGAAATCAATAAATTGTGTCGACTTTATTGTCATCAGAATCACAGAATATGGGATCAGTATCTTCATATTTTTCAAAACATTCTGAATGAACTCCCTAATGATTCAACTTCTTTACCGCCTATATTGATACTAAAAAATAAAGCACTGACAAATCGCATTTCTGAAATCGTTCCTTTTCCGCCTTCACGGAAACTGCGGCATTCGGAAGTTGTCAACCTGGCTCTACAAAATATTGCATCTGCGGCTGCTAGAAGAGAGAAATCAGCTAAACGTCCTGGTCGTTTAAAAACCTTGTCAGTTGGTCAAAAGGTGGTAATTAAATCTCACCGTCTGTCTCACAAAGGAAAAGGCTTGTGTCGCAAATTTTTTCTGCTTTATAACGGTCCATATAGAGTTCGCAAAATTATTCATGATAACACTGTCGAAGTAGAAACTCTTAAATCTCGACGCTCTATATCGAACGTTAAAATTTTTGTGGAATGACATACTTTAGAGAAACTAACAGTTATATGTAAACACACGGAGAGTACAAGGATACCGCACCGTGTTCTGGCGGCGGCACATACTCAAAGCAACAGTCAAGTCTGGGCGCCGCACAAGGCAGTCGTTGACCGCAAACAATTACTTCCTACGTCACGCGCGTATAGCTGATCGAGCGCTCAGTGCGAATGCACTGACAGCCGTAAACAAATACACAGTCTAATTTCTCTGATTAAATTCAGTATAAAGTATAGTGACTTGGTAAATTATGTTATTAACGTTCAGTATTTTTCAGAATACGGATGTATAAAATATTTAAGACCTTCAGGTAAATTCTGTGTGTGTCCCACGTTAAGAGGACTTGCTATCGAGAAATTTTCAGGAAGAATGTAATTTCGAAGAAGAAAGTAATAAACTAAGACGGTAACTATTAATTGAGTTTATTTTTCAGGTAACATATTTCCACTTGGTACGTACTTTAGACGTAATTTGCTGCTCGCGATTACGTGATTCATACTTCGTGTTAACTGATATTGACAATGATTGATTAATGAACAGGGTTGTTACTTATGTATATTATGCATCGCTTGGCTGCTATGCTTTTTCACTGATGTCACATTATTTTTGTTATGTGCCTGCTGTGCTTATTTATTTAAATTATAAATGTCACATGATTAATTGTGCTGATATGGTTGTGTGTAGGTTATACTTTGTGATTTATCTGCTTGCACCTTCATGTTTACTTATTAAGATTACATATGAACATTTATTTGCTTACGCTGATATGATGCTAATGACCTGTTTATTACGTAAGACATATATTTGCTGCTTTGCGTATGGATTGCATATTTATACATTTCTGTTTGTTGTCATAACTACTCTATAACTTGGTATATAGAAATGCTGATATACCTGTGTACAAACATGGATTTTGGGTCACACTATGGTATTAATTATAGATTGTTCGCTTGGCAGAGCCTCGTTGTAGGAATTGTGCTGCATCCACTTATTGACATTCTGTTCTCTACTGGTATATTTACTCGCTATTGCATGTTTTGCTTACGCTCAGTGCCTCATATTTTTAAGATAAGAAAATGAACTGCTATAATTCTACGAACGACGATGCTATAAGAAACTTAATTGAAGTCACATGAGCTGGAGGTTTTATGGAAGCTGTATAAATTTATGCTAATAGGAAGGAAGCTAACGACATGACATACCAACACTATGTTTAGACCATTGACAGTTATTACACTGCATTCTTCGTAAGCAACTGAAATAGTAAGTGAGACTTGACACAAGAAATACTCTACATGTTTGCTTCTGTTTTGCCATGATTCTTGAAGTGGTGTACACACTGTGAAATATTACGATCATTAAAACTCCGTACTCGTACTTACTTACTGAAAGTTATTCGAACTAAAGGCTGTTAGGAGTCATTTATGCATTTCTTTTATTTTATGATGGACAAGGTAACCAAAATGTATTTTGTAATTCATATGAGTAGAAGATTTGGCTCAGGTGGACTACACAGAGGTTGTGTGTGGACATTGTGTCTTCGGATTGTATGGGATGATGAATTGAAGTTTGCACTAGAATTTTATCTGTACTTGTTCGAGGAGACTGGCTAGAGGAAAGAGTTATTATGGAAGTGAAATGATATTGGTAATAAGGTTTATATGTATCGACGTATTAAAGAGGTATTATTAAGGTATTGAGATTATGTGAAGTTGATGATTATTGGAGTTTTGGTGGACAAGAGGTAAGGTAAATGATATTGATGATAAGGTTTATATGTATCGATGTAAGAGGTATTATTGAAGTATTAAGATTATGTGATGCTGATGATTATTGGAGTTTTGGTGGATAAGAGGTAAAGTAAGTGAGGAGCATATTTTTTTTGTTGGTTTATATGGAACAAGGAGGATGAAGATAGCAGACCAGAACACTCAAGTAGAAGGAAGATTGTCTACACACACACTTTGTTAAATCACTAAGCAGTATATACTTTTTTTTGGAGAGAGGAAGCATTTGCATATCTTGGCACACTGACAGTTGTTCAGAAACCGTACATTTTAATTTGGCTTGGCAAACATTGGTCTTGACATGATGACTATGACGTTGACTAACTATTATTGACTGTTATACATTGCTGCCACTACTACTTAATACACAAGTTGAACATAAAATTTTGGGCAGAATTGCATTTACACAGTTAACTCTATTCAATTACACAATAGTAGTTAATGTGGATGAAAGATGAGTGAGTGTGTTTTGTGTGTTTCCCCTTCCTAATCCCAAATAATTGGTACCGACCTATCTCCTAAATATTATTTTGCTTGTTTGTTGTGGCTTGCACTGACACCCATAAATATTATAGGTTTACTGATATTTGTGTATTGTAATATTTAATATGACAATTATCTGATATCAATTGTGTGTTTATTATATTTTGTATGTTTAGTGTAAGAGCATTGATAATAATTTTGTAAAAGCAATTGTGTGTGCCTTCAAACTGTTCTTCGTGCTTGCACCTGTTCAACATGATGGGTGCCACTAGGAGATGTTTAATTTCTGCTGATAAACTCTGATGAGCTGTCTGATTAGTGATAGTGAATATTATGGACTGTTACTTGCACCTGTTCAACATTACTGGGTGCCACTGATGGACTGCTTCTACTGAAATGATGTCACTTGTTGGTGTCTGCACCTGTCAACATTACTGGGTGCCACTGATGGACTGCTTCTACTGAAGTGATGTCACTTGTTGGTGTCTGCACCTGTCAACATTACTGGGTGTCACTGATGGACTGCTTCTACTGAAATGATGTCACTTGTTGGTGTCTGCACCTGTTCAACATTGCTGGGTGCCACTGATGGAACTACTTCTACTGAAATGATGTCACTTGTTGGTGTCTGCACCTGTTCAACATTGTTGGGTGCCACTGATGGAATTGCTTATACTGAAATGATGTCACTTGTTGCTGTCTGCACCTGTTCAACATTGCTGGGTGCTACTGATGGAACTGCTTCTACTGAAATAATGTCACTTGTTGGTGTCTGCTCCTGCTCAACATTACTGGGTGCCATTGATTGAATAATACTTATGTAAACTATTATGTAAAATCATATGTATGAAAGCATTTGTATTCCTTACTGTATTTTATATATTAAGTTATTGAAGGGTCAGTGCTAAGCCAAAATTTATTTAGTGAAGTGATATTTACTTATTAATATTATCTTTTATTTTTGTCTGTAATTTTTTTTTTCTTCTTTGGACGAATTTGGTGGTATTTTCACCACCAGTGCTGGCAAAAATACCATCAAATTCTAGCCCGTGGAGGAGGGGCATATGAAAGGTGGCTACACTGAGCCACAGCGCCAGAGATTGCGCCAAAGAGTATTATTCAGCCGCCTCCACTGGCAGTGCTTATCGAGAAGTCGTGGTGGGGAGTGCTTGTTGAGATGTAGCAGTGGTGAGTCGTTGTTGAGAAGTTCCCATGGAGAGTGCTTGTTCAGATGTTGTCATATAGTTTTGATGGGCTAGACACTAGATATTGTTGGATTGGGGATGCTGTAATGATCAGAGTGCGCTTTTCGTCAATATATATATAAAGGTAAAAAATTCCTTTTTTTTATTATTTCAATGTCTTAAACAATAATGCCTCTTGGTCACAGGTTCAGTCAACAAAGCATCTGGCTCGTGTTCTTGTATTAGACTGTATTTCTGGTTTCTATGTGCAATTATAGTATTTCTGTTTTTTTTTACTTACTTCAGTATAAATGGTGTTTAAAATATCTGATCTTATTGAGGAAGAGCCGTGCCAGATGTGTACGTTGAATCACACTTCCACACACAGAACAGCTACGCTTGTGTTTTGTTGTTTCGTAGGTTTTATAGTTACTGGGGACTTATTAATTAATTGTGTTAACGGAAGTTTTCTTTCATTCTTTGTTGTTATTCTATGCAGTCAGATTGCGTACTAATACTAGTCAGGGCCAACCGGTTACGAGACTTCGTAATCGGACAGACAGCTACTAAAATTAAAAAGTATTTGCATTCATTATATATATAATTAAGCCCCCATGCAATAGTGGGAATTAGTGGGAATTTGTGAAGTTCGGTGGCAGGAGGAACAAGACTTTTAGTCAGGTGAATACAGGGTTATAAATACAAAATCAAATAGGAGTGATGCAGGAGTAGGTTTAATAATCATTAAAAAAACAGGAGTGCGGGTAAGCTACTACGAACAGTATAGTGAACGCATTATTATAGCTAAGATAGACACGAAGCCCACGCCTACCACAGCAGTACAAGTTTATATGCCATCTAGCTCCGCAGATGACGAAGAGATTAATGAAATTTATGGTGAGATAAAAGAAATTATTCAGATAGTGAAGGGAGACGATAATTTAATAGTCATAGGGGGCTAGAATTCGATGGTAGGAAAAGGAAGACAAGCAAAAGTAGTAGGTGAATATGTAATGGGGGTAAGGAATGAAAGAGGAAGCCGCCTGGTGGAATTTTGCACAGAGCATAACTTAATCAGAGCTAACATTTGGTTCAAGAATCATGAAAGAAGGTTGTATACGTGGAAGAGGCCTGGAGACACTGGAAGGTTTTAGATAGATTATATAATGGCAAGACAGAGATTTAGGAACCAGGTTTTAAATTGCAAGACATTTCCAGGGTAAGATGTGGACCCGGACCACAATCTATTGGTTATGAACTGTAGATTAAAACTGAAGAAACTGCAAAAAGATGGGAATTTAAGGCGATGGGACCTGGATAAACTAAAAGGACGAGAGGTTGTAAAGAGTTTCAGAGAGAGCATTAGGGAAATATTGACAAGAATTGGGGAACGAAATACAGTAGAAGAAGAATGGGTAGCTTTGAGAGGTGAAATAGTGAAGGCAGCAGAGGATCAAGTAGGTAAAAAGACGAGAGCTAGTAAAAATCCTTGGGTAAGAGAAGAAATATTGGATTTAATTGATGAAAGGAGAAAATATAAAAACGCAATAAATGAAGCAGGCAAAAAGGAATACAAATGGTTCAAATGGTCATCAGTCCCCTAGAACTTAGAACTACTTAAACCTAACTAACCTAAGGATATCACACACATCCATGCCCGAGGCAGGATTCGAACCTGCGACCGTAGCAACCGCGTGGTTCCGGACTAAAGCGCCTAGAACCGCTCGACCACAGCGGCCCTCTAGAATACAAACGTCTCAAAAATGAGATCGACAGGAAGTGTGAAATGGCTAAGCAGGGATGGCTAGAGGACAAATGTAAGGACGTAGAGTCATATATCACTAGGGGTAAGATAGATACTGCCTTCAGGAACATTAAGGAGACCTTTGGAGAAAGGAGAACCACTTATATGAATATCAAGAGCTCAGATGGAAAACCAGTTCTAAGCAAAGAAGGGAAGGCAGAAAGGTGAGAGTAGTGTATAGAGGGTCTATACAAGGGCGATGTACTTGAGGGCAATATTATGGAAATGATACAGGAAATGGGAGATGATACTGCGTGAAGAGTTTGACAGAGCACTGAAAGTCGAAACAAGGCCCCGGGAGTAGACAACATCCCGTTAGAACTACTGATAGCCTTGCGAGAGCCAGCCCTGACAAAACTCTACCATCTGGTGAGCAAGATGTATGAGACAGGTGAAATACCCCCAGAGTTCAAGAAGAGTATAATAATATAATAATTCCAATCCCAAAGAAAGCAGGTGTTGACAGGTGTGAAAATTACCGAACTATCAGTTTAATAAGTCGCGGCTGCAAAATACTAACACGAATTCTTTGCAGACGAATGGAAAAACTGGTAGAAGCCGACATCGGGGAAGATCTGTTCGGATTCCTTAGAAATGTTGGAACACGTGAGGTAATACTGACCCTACGACTTATCTTATAAGATAGATTAAATAAAAGGAAAACCTACGTTTCTAGCATTTATAGACTTAGAGAAAGCTGTGTAAGGTATATAAGAATAAAACAATGTTGACAGGAATACTCTCTTTCAAATTCTGAAGGTGGCAGGGGTCAAATACAGGGAGCGAAAGGCTATTGTACAGGAACCAGATGGCAGCTATAAGAGTCTAGGGGCATGAAAGTGAAGCAGTGGTTGGGAAGGGAGTGATACAGGGTTGTAGCCTATCCCAGATGTTATTCAATCTCTATATAGAGCAAGCAGTAAAGGAAACCAAAGAAACGTTGGGAGTACGAATTAAAATCCATGGAGAAAAAATAAAAACTATGAGTTTGCCGATGACGTAATTCTGTCAGAGACAGCATAGGACCTGGAAGAGCAGTTGAACGGAATGGGCAGTGTCATGAAAGGAGGATATAAGACGAACATCAACAAAAGCAAAACGAGGATAATGGAATGTAGTCGAATTAAATCAGGTGAAGCTGAGGGAATTAGATTAGGCAATTAGGCACTTAAAGTAGTAAATGGATTTTGCTATTTGGGGAGCAATATAACTGATGATGGCCGAAGTAGAGAGGATATAAAATGTAGACTGGCATCGGCAAGGCAAGAGTTTCTGGAGAAAAGAAATTTGTTAACCGCGAGTATGGACTCAAGTGTCAGGGAGTCATTTCTGGAAGTATTTGTATCGAGTGTAGCCATGTATGGAAGTGAAACATGGACGATAAATAGTTTAGACAAAGGAGAATAGAAGCTTTCGAAATGCGATGCTACAGAAGAATGCTGAAGATTAAATGGGTAGATTACGTAACTAATGAGGAGATGCTGAATAGAATTGCGGAGAAGAGAAATTTGTGGCACAACTTGGCTAGAAGAAGGGATCGGATTGTAGGACATGTTCTGAGGCATCAAGGGATGACCAATTTAGTATTGGATGGCCGTGTGGAGGGTAAAAATCATAGAGGGAGACCAAGAGATGAATACACTAAGCAGATTCAGAAGGATGTAGGTTGCACTAGGTACTGGGGGATGAAGAAGCTGGTACAAGATAGAGTAGCGCGTGGTGAGCTGCATCACACCAGTCTCAGGACTGAAGAGCACAACAACAACAACAACAACAACAATCAAAATGATAAACCAGTCTCTGCTGAAGACCACAACATCAACAACGTGGATTCAGTGCCGAATAGATGTGCAACTGTGATCCAAACCCAAAGGTATACAAAGAATGCTGAGTTGTTCTTCAGACAGCAAAATAGTTTTGTTTTATTCTTATATATCTAGATCCACGAATCACTTTTGAACTAGAAGTACTGGTATTTTTTGTTTTGATGTAAGGTAACTTTTTTTAAACTAAATGCCGTCTCGTACTAAATGGATTATAATTACATACCCTTCAGTTATCCACTGGAACTTTTTCTATTAGACACTTATCTTTTTGTAATTGTAACTAGAGCTTTCTACAAAATACTTTTGAACGCTATTATATTCACTGGAGCTCAGTAACTCTTGAAACGGAAGACCTGTATAGCTGAAATAAAGTAGACCTTGTGAAATCAGGAGAAGGAACTAGAAACATCTAAAATTCGACTGAATGATGAGCAAAGTATAAAGTGGGTAAGTTCTTAAGATCATAATAAAGGAAATAACTGCACGTATCTCACTTAATAGAAGAAGGGATGGGTTAAAGGAACATCTCCTAAGGAATAATAAAGGCAGTACGTCTTGTGGGTTAAAAGCGCAGCTCGGGACCGCAGTCAGGCATTAAAAGGTACGTGCTGAACGTGATCCCGCTCATAACACTTGAGGTTTGTGGTATCGAGACCTGCTTTGAAGTCATAAGATGTTGACAACAGAGAAATGATTACCTATTGATGCGCCTGACGAGCGAAACCGTTATCATTCAATCAAACCGTGCGATTACTGTGTCACTTTTATTTTAATACTAATCTTCTAAGAAATTTAGAAACTACTGACCTGGCAATGGACCTAATAGTAGAGGAAAGAATTGTAGAAGCACAAAAGACAATCGAATTATCGAGCTTGTTGGGTGAAGTAAGTACGTAAAGTTCCAGAGGACGGTACGAAATTGGAAGAAATGGAGTAAAGCATCTAGCTAGCTGATATCCTCACTGGGAAGAAAAGGATAGATATAACGATGGGTTGACGTCAGCATACTAGGTGCAGGAAGTGCTTCTTAACTAACACACATAGCAACAAACATGGAAAAGCAGTTATAATTGCCTCCGTAATGTGCTTGGCCTCGACTTGACGCAGACTGAGAAGCTGAAGATGAGTGGAATTACTTAACAGATATTTACATAATTTTCTAATTTGTATCTCAATGATTACCTTGTTGAAGTGGGAAGTTAAGTGCAAAGTGATGTCCGTGAGCATTTAAAATTAATGTGCGCGAGATGTAATAGGGCGTCGTTCCAATGACATAACGAAAATAGCTTCACAGACGGATCCACGCATACAACAGTGTTCGGGAAAAGAACAACAGCTGGAAGTTACGGGTTTGTGGCGATATTTTCTTCTTGAATATATGAAATTTCTCCGGTACGCTTTCCGTGTCCTAGCTCATGTGATGGAGTATATACTAGACTGAATTTTCAGCGCAAGGGAAAAAGAAAATCGCAGAGACGAAATTCGACTTTTTACGTCTTAAGCATCGTTTCTTATATTGTTTGTTTGTTTTGTTTTATTTGGCATCGAAAATTTGTACGCTATTTAACCATCGAGAACACATGTTTACACAGAATACATAACATCACAAAGAAAATACAAAAACGCATACTTACAAAATGGAATGATGGTGGAAATGGTAGGTCGGTTCAAATGCGTTATCGTAAGCCACGGCCTTGTAGGGATTTGAGGTTGTAATGCCGCATAATATCCACCCTTCGTTTTTTGGGACACATTACACATCTCTTGCCATTGCTGTTTTCCGCGGCATTGAATCACGTAAGTAGTCTGCACACGGTAATTGCACATCGAGAACAGTTCCTGTAGATGCAGCTTGCTTCGCTAAGACGCCATCTTTCACATTATAACCGATATCAGCGCGGGGCTGTACCCAGAGCACAATGATATCTCTTACACCAGAAATCTCTCTCTCAGTAAAAATCTCTTAGTTATACATAACTAGAAACATACCGTCTCGTACACCTCATTATACTTTTTATCACATAACTCCACATTCGCTGACAAGAATTAAGTGAGTAGTCGTCTATTTCATATTACAAGTGGATGAAACACTATTCGGCGCTTATAAAGACTTCGTTGAACACCTTATTCAGAATGAACACAAAACACCATGAGTATGTTTAGTCATTTAGTACAAATCTTGAAATGACTGTTCATTATGACACCAGTCACGATCGTCATGCGTATAAATGAAAGATTGCAGAAAATGTAAAACCAGGTAATAATCAGTGGGCAGAAAATATTAATTCGCGGAACTGTTGCACAAACGACGCACATCTTCCCACTACAATTCGAGGCACTTTGGCTGACCACATTTGGTGCACTCATACGCCATTTTCCTTTTCTTTGTGACAAGATACTTCATACACGTCTTCCTGTTTCACATTCTATGTCTTGGTGCGCTTCTAATATGTCATCAAATTGTTCTTGTACATTTGAGATTTGGTAACCATTTGCGGTCAAAATTCTGTTTTTGCATTTAGTCGTAGCATTCCTCCTTTCAGAATGCTGTTTTGAGCTGTTTGTCTTGCTCTAACAGACTGTGAGTCTTAACGTTTGCACTTGAGATTATCTTTACCATAAACGATTGTGTTTACTGTGAGTAATTATCTGTGGTACATGTCACAAAAGGCTCTTCTTGCAGTAAAGCATGTTCTTCACTAATATCACTCTCTGTTTTGCTGTGATCATCAACTACCACAAAATTAGAATCAGCATTAGACTCATCAAAAAGTGTGCTGTCGTTTCCATTTTTCTCTTCATCTATTTCACATATTGCAATTGCTCTTGCACCCAAGCTTCAAAATCTGGATCAGCTACTGATATCTTAGAAAGTTGCTTCATGATACAGCTGAAAAATAACACAAATTCACATATATAATAAAATGATAGAATACCATAAAATTAAAAGTCGGAGAAAGCAATTGAAATCAAAATTTGTTGTAATTATAAACATGTGGTCTGCTGGACTTACCTCATTATTACACGTAATGAGAAACATGCGGTCAGACTGGCACCCAATTTCGCGTTCACTTATAAATAATACACTTTATCATTAGACTGATTGAGTCAAGATGATTGTTGAATATTGCTTTACGTGCGGTGAGTATTAAAACGTAGATACTTAAAAAGAGAAACTGCAGCATTTTCCAGTGCTACCACACTCGGGGTTTACAATCAGTGATGTGTCTGAGAGATCGACGTTTCGGTTTAAGGGTTATATCAGCATTCGTCCATCGCAGGCAAAAATTTGCTGAGCACATTATAACGATTTTATTTCATAGATGGAGATCATTATGTGCTATACGTGTCAATCATGTTATTGACATCACTAGATTGCCCCAGAAATATTAACTACTTCGAATCATCACGATTCCGGCGGAGTTCTCTCAGGTAACTGCTCTGGACAGCCTTAACAGATATGACGTACTAATGGTCTAACAGCTTTTAGCATTGTACTTGATAGTGGCATAAAAACCGAAATCTGGAAAGTACAAATGATAAATATAGTAATACACAGTCAGGAAGTTTCCCCTGGTCCTAAACAAATTCCGGAGCTGGAAATCCGTCTGTGACGCTATCAGTTCTTTAGAATTTAGCTGAAAAGAACCGAGCATTATAAAAAAAAAGTTGATCTCAAACAGCCCACGACGAATAAGAAGTAAGAAAAAATAAATTAATTAGTAAATAAGGGTATTGACGATTTTGCAATACTTACGGAAAATCTGACAGAAGTAGTTACTCAAATAAATCTTCTGGAAAAAAAATAGCAAATAGAACTCGTCTCAAAACTTCAACTGAGGTAATAAACTTTATGACAAATATAAACAAATATAAATATAAACAAATAGAAAGATGCATAGGTAAAACAGAGATAATTAATAAATTTAAATATCTTGAAAAATTATACACCAGAATGGGCTAGCAGAATTAGGAGTAAGTGTAAGAATTATTAAAGTGGAAAGTGTAGAAGGTTTGGCAAAAAATATCTACAACAAGAAATGCATGTCCAGAAAACCAAAACTAAAACACGACACCACAGTGGTAAGACTAGAATTTGTATATGTATGTGAATGTTTAAGGATGACCTATAAGCTGGACAGAAGAGAGGTACTTGAAAAACAGATTATAAGAAAAACAATAGGTGTAATACAAACTACAGATGTTTTGAAGATTAAAAGTAACAGTATCTATGAAAATATAGAGAGAATACCAGAAGTAATGGCAAAACGAAGATTAATCTTCTCTGAACACCCCTACCGAATGACTGAGAACAGGCTAACGAAACAAATATTACATTATTTCTGAAAAAAACGACAGTAACATGAAGTACAGAAATAAGAACTAGAAAGGAACAACATCAAAGAATCGGAAATAACAGAAAGAAACCATTTCAATAATGAAATAAAGTATTTAGAAGGCTTTCAAATCAGAAGAAATAAACAATCTCAGTAGAACATCCTGCAAGTTGCGTTCTGTACAGTTGTCAGTCCACTTTCTTAGTATTGTTATGTGGTACTGCCGCCAGCACTATCAAAATACTCCATTAAACTACAGTCTTTTAAGCATATGCACTTCCAACTTCCATCCTCCTGAGTTTGAAATGTAACTTGTTTACGAAGAATAGCCGGTACTCAGCAGACTAATGGAATCAGATGCGTAACATACATTTGCACCAGGAGATAGTCTAAAATACACGTGCCACACCTCTGTTAGTAGAGTATTGCTGTGTGGTACAGCCTCTCACCATTAACATTCTATTACAACTATACTCTTCTAAGATATATACATCCACAGCTGCCATCCTCCTGCTCTGAAAGCCAATTTGCTTATGTTGAATAGTCAGTACTCCTGCAGAACAATGGAATTGGATGCGTTACATAGATTTCCACACAGCTTGCAGGTAAATAGTTAAAACTATTGTAAGGCAGAGCATAGTTTACAACCTTTTCTCAGTCCTGATTGTCTGGAAGATGTTCTTCTACACAGTTCCATCTGTGTGTGTTCTTATTACCCCAGTAGACAAAATTACAGAACGTCAGTGGTACTACATATATCTTTTATAATCGAAATCTTTAATAGGTAATGGTTAAAGGTAGCTACTTTTCATTAGACATGTGGAATAACATTATTTGTGGGAACCAATCCTGATTTGATGTTATTGTGGAGAACAACGTCCTTGATTGAGAATAATGTATTTCTCAAAAATGGTTCAAATGGCTCTGAGCACTATGCGACTTAACTTCTGAGATCATCAGTCGCCTAGAACTTAGAACTAATTAAACCTAACTAACCTAAGGACATCACACACATCCACGCCCGAGGCAGGATTCGAACCTGCGACCGTAGCGGTCGCTCGGCTTCAGACTGTAACGCCTAGAACCGCACGGCCACTCCGGCCGGCTTATATTTCTCAAGCTTTAACATGACACTTATGTGTAATATATGTGTCATTTTTGTGGAGACAGCATTGTAATTTACAACCCCATATGAGTGGTGATTAGTACAGAGTACGGTGAATACAAATTTTTAAAAAATACTGTTCGTTGCCATTTCATATATCTAGATAGGCTTCCATAGAGACAAGCGTACCCAGACCATTCCATAGACATTGTAACTTCTATTATGGCAAATATGGAAAATGGAATGAGTGTTTCGACGATGTCTGGTTCCTCCACATTACTTTACACGATACTTCGGACTTAGAAGAAAAGTTTGTGTTTTGGATATTCTTCACAGTTCATGTCACTCGCTTCTAGAGGTTGCAGAGGGGACTCAGTAGATTTAGTTTTACACAGGACCCCATATCCAGAAACTGTTCGTTTCCATGTTACAAGGAAAACAAGATGTACAGATTCTTCTCCTATTTGCTGTGATATTACAACAGCTGCTCAATATGACGACCACCAAATTCGGTGTACACAGTGTGTCCGCGTAGTGAGTTCGCATAAACTCTGTCCAACATGCGTCGTGTGTGGTTAATCACTTCTGCCGCACCTATTATCCGTGCAACCAGATCTTCCTCTGACTGGACCGGGATCTAGTAAACAAGACTCTTCAAGTGGCCCCATCAGAAAAAATTCAAAGAGGTTAAATGTGGGGATCTTTGTGGACAAGCATGTGGTCCACCTCGACAATTCCACCTGTACCCATAGACTACATTCAGATGGTTTCGGACACGAACTGCAAAACGCACTGCTACGAAATCATACTAGAACCACAATTCGTGCAGAATGTCCAGTGGCACATCTTTCAAAATCTCCGCCAGCACTTGTTGCGGCAATAGCAAGTACCCGACACCCGTTAGGTGGGGAGGAATGATGTGTGGCCCAATCATACGACTATCGCAGATATGTGCCCAGGCATTCCTGCCAAAGGTGTGCTGAAATCTTCGGGTACACGTGGGTTTGGGGTTTTCTTGGTCTCGAATGTGGCTATTGCGTGCGCTCAAAACACCTGTTGAAATGCGCTTCATTATTGAATAAAATTCGCCTTGTAAGCTGAGGAAAATCCACACAGGGTTGTAAAAACCAAGTATAGAAATTGACACGTGACACAAAATTCGGCGCGAGCATGATTTATAACTTATGTGGGTGATATATGTGGAATTGCTGTTCATGGAAAACACATCAGACAGACACACACATATGTGAATCACGTGCAGTGGGTCAAGTACTTCTCGATGGGTTCTCTTCAATCTGATGAAGCACTTCCTCTTCCAATAGGACTCTACTACCGCGAGCGAAAGGTAAAAAGACGAGCTCCATTCTTTAAAACATGTCTGCATCTAAAAAGAAAAAAAAAATATTTTATAGTGACCGGACGCTAATTTTTTTTTAAAAAAAGAGACCGGATTGGCGATACAAACTTGACACTATTAACACAATTAGCTGGGACACATGCAAAAATTGTGTGGAGAGCGTCAGGTGGCAGTGTCTTACCAGTGTGACAGCACGGCTGATCAATTCAGGGCAAGGCAAAAGCGGCCGCACGAACGACAAAGAGAGACTAGCTGGCTGGCGGAACAGAAACTATCCATGTGGACAGTGTGATGTCAGATACTCATAATCTTTACAAGCGAGAATAATACAGAATTTTATTACATACTAACACCTAATCATACAAGCAATCAACATTAGCCAGAATGCTATGGTGATTTAATTCCAGTTGGGTATTCAACGTGAACTGCGCATTTTGTTTTTTATGCCTAAAAATTTCCACTTCCTCTAATATATTAAAAACACGGCTTTTTTTTTCTTTTTTGTCGAGTATTTTTAAATTTGCTGAAGGTCTTGTGTGCTGTGCCCTCTTCGCGTAAGTGCGCTGGTTATGCAGATCGCGGGTTAAAGTGTTCCTGAAATCTTATTCGAAATGACCTACCGGTCCGTCCTGTGACAGAAAGCGACCATTCCCCACCTCATTCATACTTCAGTAGTGTGACAATTGATGGGCGATCTTCATTTTTCAACCATTCTTTAGTCACACAATTGACCTACAGGCATGGGTGGTGGAAGGGAAAAGGGGGGGGGGGCTATTTTGACACATGATTGTTGTCAAGTTACGTAGCGACCACGAAAGTACCACTTGCGATAGCCAGATTGCCAGACAAGTGTGAGTGGTTACCGCGGTATCGCTTAAAGATCGCGGCGCCACGCCAGAGTCACCAGTGCACAGCAATACCACGGACATTTGCGACGTCTTCCTGCAATGTGCAACCACAAATGGGAGAGTCTCCAGAAGACATGCCCTCCCTCTCATCAGAGAAATACCCTCGCACGGATATCAATACGGAGCCGAGCTTGGAAGCATTCTGCCCAGTACGTGACCTCAGTAGAAGCAGTCGAGTAGGACTGAAGAGTTACCCATATCATCTCAGATGCAAATGTACTTTTGTAAACGTTGAATGTTGCTCTTCAAGAAATGAGTTTGTTAATTAGTGCTTCAAGTGATGCTTTAATACCCAGTGACAGTTGTAACTTATCAAGCACTCCTCAAGCACTCCACCATACTAAAAGAATACAATATATTATATTGGTTCAGGTGTATGGATGACATCCTTTGGTTAACAGATGAACAGCAAACAAAAATTGAAAAACTACATACTGACATCAACAAGGTACATAAAAATATAAAATTCACAATTGAAAGAGAACAGAATAACCAAATAAACTTTCTGAATATAACAATCAAAAAACAAAACAATAAGCATATGTTTGAAGTACACCGTAAACCCACAGCAACGGACATTATCATTCCCCAATCCCCGAACCACCCTCACTAACAAAAGCAAGCAGTACTTCGACACACGCTCCATAAACTCAACACAGTGCCACTCACCAAAGAAAACTACCAAAAAGAGCTTGACATTATACTGCAGATTGCTCAAAACAATGGTTACAATAGTAACAATGTCACAAAGCTAAACAACAAAACTAAAAGCAAAATAAAAGCAGAAGCACCAAACCACAGACAACAACACAACAGAAGCAGATACACACACTCAGTATCATTACAATTACACAAAATAATCAGAAAAATATGAAAGAAAACACAATATGGTACACAATGACATACAAACACAAACGCAAACATAAAATCACCATCATATTCAAAGACATCATTGCATACACAATAGACAATTCTACACAAAAAACACATCCAAAAACTGACAAAAGACAGAGACATATACCAGAAAACAAGTATATATGAACTATAGCGTACCACTTGTGATGGCAGATACATAGGACAAACAGGTAGAACATTTGATGTCAGATACAAAGAACACATGAGAGCCTGAAAGTATGGGACAAACCACTCCACATTTCCGAACACCTAAGAGAACATAACCACAAACCAACCACTAGAGGAGAAAACATGAAAATAATTAGAATCAACAAAAACGAGAACTCTTAACCCTGTAAGAAAATTACCACATACAGAAAACCAAAGCAGAAAGGAAAACTGTGTTGATTGATCTAGTACACATGCCAAACAATTCACTGTTTACACTAATAGATAAAATAACAGACTAACACTCCAAACGACGATTGTTATCATAATAATAATGACAATAATAATAATATCACCCAATACCTTTTCACTCAATTGTCCATGAAGCCCTTCACAGAGCATTTAAATCAATACTCAAATCAGCTGATCACCAAAGCTTTCAACCACACTCTAACAGCTATAAAATTATATTCAACACTCTACAACTCAAACCACCAACACCCCCTCCACCTCCAGCCTACCCACACGCACACACACACACACACACACACACACACACACACACACACACACACACACACAAATACGCGCGCGCGCGCGCGCGCGCGCGCGCGAAAAAACATACACTCTTGATCTCTCTCTCTCTCTTTCTCTGTCTCTCGTACACGCACACACATACAAATAAACACACACAGGGGTACAAACATCATGAACAGACCTTAGTTTCCAACATATACTTCATTAGGTTGACAACATATAGGTAAACAAATCAAACAAGAGGAAAGTGTAATTAAGTCATAATATTTATGTTGTTAAAAGTACAGTGTTCGAACAAACAGCTATAACTGGTGGCAAAAGAATAATAGTACACCACAAAGAAGAAGGAGAAAACATGGCGAACAGAGTGAAAGAAAAAATTCGGGATACCAAATTGTACTTATGTTTTGGAAATGAAGCGATAGTGCGACCTCCAGACGACGCGAGAGGAAACGCAGATGCAACGAACTGTAAGTAATTACTTATTTACATAAAAAAAGCGCGAGGTGAACTGATTAATAATCCAAAAATAACAAAACTGTATTATCCTAGATCCCACTGAAGATGCCTTAGAGTAAGAAAAAGGCGAAATGCGTCCGGGAAAAATAAATTAAGTTGCTGCAAGAAAAGGCGGTTTTATTTGCAAAGTAAGTATTTCTGTGCTTGCTGCGGAGGATGGCCACGCAAACTAACTTGTTAAGTAAATCTCTTTTCATTCACCTAATAAAGTGAACTAATGTTTCATCCGTTGTACTTCCGATGAGTCATCTCCCAGATCACTCAAAGAAGCCACATTTACGGTCGGACGATTGTAGTTTCGTCTGGTCGTAACAGTTATCTTTACCTTAGATCGTTATCCTAGCCAGAAGTTTCCTGTAAACTCTGTTAAACGACGTCTAATTTTATCTCTCACTGTCATCTTGAGTACGGATAGTTAGTTATAAACTCCATAGATGATTTGAACGGTTCTTTCATCGAAATCATGTGGAAAGAGTACGAAATGATTTGTGTACAAAAAAACAAAAAACAAAAAGGCATTATATGATTGATACTTCCACACTGAAAATAAACAGAAACGCATCCGAATGTAAATGTTAATTAGCATTATACAAAAAATATTTTTTCTGGCAGAAGATATGGAATGTGGCGACTACTTAGCAGTACCGTTTTGTGAGAAGCAATCCACCTTAAATTTTACCTGATACAACACTGTTATTTTGCATATTTCCATGCAGTCGTGTCATATGGATTAATCTTATGGAGCAACTGAAGTACTGATTACACAAAAGCCACAGTAAGAATAAAAAATGATTTTCACCAGCAGTCGTGATGTACGTACTGAGGAGTTAGGCGCTTTAACTACAGACCACAATGCAGATATTCGCTAATGAAATTAGCCGTAAATAATGCAGCACAATTTGAGAAAAATAATTATGATCATAATTACAACACTAGCTGAAGAATGACTTTTTTATCCATTACTGAAGCTGTCGGGGCTCAGAAACGTGCTCAGTGTGCAGTAATTTTTTTATTCGCCAAATAACACAAAATGTGCAAATCAAATTTGAAATCTAACCTAAAATAAAGAACCCTTAACCGTAGTCGTGAAAAGTTGTAACGCTTCTATAGTCGCGAATCCGCTGAACCTAGTTATTTTGAAATGATAATAAAAGAAAAAATATTTTATTTTTAAATTTTTTGTTAAACGTTGAACTTAAAATTTAACAATGTCGTAATTAGCAAAATCAATTAGAGAAACTTTCATTTTTTACTTTAATTCGCACTTACTTAAACAGCTAAAAAGGGTATAAAAAACAAAAAAATGCATTTCTTAAATTCTAAAATGTTCATCTTAAAAACATCAAAATAAAAACAAAATACCCTTCTATAACAATTTTAACAGTGGGCAAAATGAGCTAAGTTACATGCACAGTGGTATAGAACAAGTCATGCAAATAGTCAACTTGCACTAGGCACACAACTGTACAGTTTCATGACCGCTCGTTATCATAAACTCTTCAGCACTGTCTGAAAGCTCATTTTCTGAATTTGTGCTCACAAGATGATAATGTGCAGGTTTTGAATTTTCACCAGTTTCAAGTTCATACCTGCATAATTCATCGTCATATCGATTTCCAGCAGATATTCTATTTAGATTTTCCATTACTAGTACCTGAAATAAACTAGTAAAACTGAAGAACTAACAAACAGGAATAGATCGCATATTTATAGTTGTGTGTCCAGGGGACACTGATACTGGCCCTAGGTGGGTACTATTACGTACATTGATGGTGGCGTGAGGGGGGGGGGGGGGCGGAGGAATGGAAAGGGAAAGAGCTGTAGCTGGAGTCACAAACGATGGCGGTCGAGTTTAGGCTTGTTTTGCGCACCTGTGTCACGCATATTCCGACAGCCGATGAGAGTTCAGTAGTGTTCTGTGCACTATGCTCTGAATGCCGTAGCTAATGCGAGCATTAAACGTGATCGCAGCGAGTTGTTATAGTGAATTTCTATTTCATTTGTTGCGAGTTATTACAGCTGAAGGTGGTGGTAAGTGATAAATTCCGCGTAAGCAAGCTAGAGGCATAATTTTCAGGATATACGCTTCCTTCAAGCGGAAAGCACGCGCATGTGCGTAACAGAACTGTCACTTGGACTCGTCAACAATGCCATCCAACTCCGTGCCTCGACAGGCGTGACACGCCAACGTTCTTGGATCGGATTGTAATGATATTAGCAGCATCGGGACTTTATGCAGAATCAGTGGCGATGAGTAAAAATGTGTGTCGGACCAGGTCTCCAGCCCGAGATCAGCTACTTATTAGGCAGTTGCGCTAACCACTGTGCCACCCAGACACCGAGTTTATCGCGAATGCATGGATTACCTCGGAACGCTCCCCGACCGACTCACATTCCCACCTGGTGCCACATTTCCACAGTTCCCATCCATGTCCTCGATGCTGGGGGTCGAACGATTTGTGCATCCACACTGAGGATTGTGGATTTATTGCCCATCGAGGCGAATCAATTACATGAATGTGTGGTGTCTATTCTTTCGGACATGTTCAACACTTACACAGTGAAATATTCAAGTCAATTACTCCGTCTCGTAATGAACTTCGCACAAAACATTAGTCATAATAACTAAATGTACTGCAATCATTTGAAAATGAAACCTGGGAATGACAAGGGCCAATAAAGTAATTTAAATATCTTATCGACATGTTCGGTAACCCACTTCCACAGTTGAGGTTGCCTATGCTCTGATCAAATTCCAAACTTCTTCTCAGTGTCTCATAGAGTGAGCAACTGTCACACTGTCGGTGATGATCCGTCCATCAGATGGGGACATTCAGTTTGGCAGTCCCCTGGAAGTTATTCATCTACGTCTAAATGTACATCCATACTGTGCAAACCGACGTGAAGTGCATGTCAGAGGATATGGCCCACTGTACCAGTGATTAGGGTTGTTTCCCGTTCCATGCACGTATGGAACGGGAGAATTTAGTTCTGATATGATGGGGACGCATTTTGAAAGAAAATCGCGTTGTAGAAGGGACACATTCTGAGGAACACACTCCACTTCTCTAAACTCTCTGGCGCTGAAGAAAACACGAAGTCTGAAGAACTAATTGCAGCCTTCAAAGAATTACGAGGATCATTTGCTGCATGTTTTGAGGGCAATGCCAATCTCACATCTGTGTTTGACAGCATTTGCCATTTCAGCTGAAAGTTCCATTGCGCATGTGTAGATGTAAATGACTGACCTGCAGTGTAATTCCCGTTTTAAAACAAATATTTTTACATTAAAACTGTTCAGGATGTGTACATTGTTTTCCTCGGGTGTAGTTTCCACGTCTCGATAATGAGGATGCAAAACTGCTACAATATTTCGATCGAAATGTTTGTGTGAAAAACCATTTTTCGATTATGAAACTAAGTAAGTCACGATTGTGTGGCAAACTGAGTGAAATTGTGTGCGTCTGTCGGTTTACCGATAATTTGTGCCAGATAAAAATTGTATGTCTTCAGTGAACCAAAAATAAATAAATAATACTGAAAAAACTTTCTCTCGTACAATAGATAAATTTCAGTTTTCTTATTGAAATGACCAGGACAACATTCAAAAAGTTAAAAACAATGTTTGGAATAAGACAGAATTAAGTGGTCTTCCAGAGTTCCTTAAAAACAGAACGACAGGGCTCCAGGGAAACATGTTCTGATGATCTTCCGTTTTCCATTCAGAAAAAGTAGTCTGGAGACACGTAGCTGTCGTTACTGGAACAGTAGGGAAAGGGAGAGTATGCGCAGTGTGTCTGTGGACAGCAGTGAACCAGGTGCTGACTGGCTTAAGAACCAAGCAGAATTAACCGTACACTTCGTGTTCAGAGCCAGAGATCTGTACATGGGAGCCCGGTGGGTTGCTACAGGTGATCATCCAACGCCATCGCAATCAAGACGTCGACAGCTTGTAAGGAATGTAATTTAGACTAATCACTATGCAAAAAGCAGGTTCACTGAGTGACTTGGTTAACTATAACATAAATTAATATACTACTGCTGAATAGTACATTCAGTTGTTTCTATGATATTTAATTCACAATGTCGTTTTCAAATTTACACAGTCACAATATCAATTTCAAAATTATACAATTTTACCTTCAGACTTGACAGTTCAATTCATACGACACTCATAAGTACGTAAAATAATACGGGACATAACCACAATGAAAATCAGTAATGCCATTCTAATTGTGGGAACTCAGTATGAGGGACAAGCATTCATTTGTTGGTTTACTGCATGTTGGCTTTCATATTGGATGCATACAAGAGTTGATATATTTTAATGACTTTTTTGTGACTTGAGTGTCAGTATTCCGCTGTTGTACTGCCATTTTTAGTGCAAAATAATTTCGTGTGTCATTCAGAAAAATTGTTGTAATAGTTTTGATCAGATTAGTGGGTGAAAACTTATATCGGTAAGTGTTATTCTGTCGCGAAGTGTTTACATTGTCTTTTATGTGTTATTTGAGTCATACTAATTACAGTACAATTTATAGTACTATACTTTCCTTAAAATTTGGTAGGAGAAGTGTTTCTTCAAATCAAAGTAACGTCTAAAGCTCAGACTGCACCTAAACGATTTGTTTGCAATTCACAATTAAGTATTTGGCAGAGGGTTCATAGAACAACTTTCTGAATACATCGTTGCAGCTTCAAACAAAAATCTTGAGGCCAATTTCTCTTATTTTATCACGACGGTCATTTCTCTCCATAAATTACGCTCGGACAAATAAAAGTGACCGTGTGACCGTAAGCCTGTTAGAAAATAAGACAATCGGCGACGAAACGAGATGGTAAAAAGTACTTCTATCGCCGAATATGGCGTCTCCTCTCCTAAAAAACTTGGAGTAAAACTCAAGGTAATTTTGATAAAGTTTGTGCAAATTAAATTGATCATGCTGTAGCCTGTTACTTGTAAAAGCAGTGTAAACAACAATGAGTCTGAAACGTTATAAGGGCACAGAATTTACAAAAATCAAGCGGAACAACATAATTATTACTAACCAGTGCAGTTGTCAGTCCACTGTCGACAATTTCATAGCCTAATTAATTAGTCATTGTAACAGTGGTTCTTGTCATTTCGGCAAATACCGCGTTTACTATTACTTAAACGCGTCGCCAGAACAAACCTAAAATTTCGCTATTCCACTCAAAATTATCACAAAACGATTCTGAAGAGAGACTGGGTGGTCGTCTTAGATTTTTCATTTGTGTGCCCATGGTGTTCATAGTTGTACTATGGCATAAAATGACGTACCATAACAAATTCACTCATAAAATAGGTAACATATTCAAAAAACAAAGCATAAATATTGCTTACAAAACAAAAAATTCCATACAAAAGCACATCCCAAAACTAAAATCAAAACAATGTGGTATCTATCAGCTCAGTTGATCAGCCAAAAAATCGCCGTAAGCACAAATCAGCCTATTCTTAACGAACTAAAATCAAAGCAGTGTGGTATCTATCAGCTCAGTTGATCAGCCAAACAATCGCCGTAAGTACAAATCAACCTATTCGTAACGAACTAAAATCAAAACAATGTGGTATCTATCAGCTCAGTTGATCAGCCAAAAAATCGCCGTAAGTACAAATCAACCTATTCGTAACGAACTGTTTTTCGATCTAAAACCAAATCAAAACTTAAATAACTTAATTACAGAGCACTGATGATGCTTTACTTCAATAAAGCGAAACGCGTCTAGTGAAAAAATCACGCATTTTTGTAGTTGCAAATACAGAAATAAAAATACCCTATCGTTTACCGTCGAGTTAAGCCATCAAATCAAAATAAATCGCAAAATTATTTAGACAAAATATCTGCACGGTGCGAAATGTTGCAGTTGACACTAAACAGTGAAAAGTGTTACTTCCTCGACATGAGTACTAAAAAAATTACATTAAATTTCGGCTACAGAATAAATCACACGAATTTAAAAGCTGTCGATTCAACTAAATACTTCGGGATTACAGTTAAAGAACAAATTGGTACCATCACATAGAAAATGTTGTGGGGAAGGGGAACAAAGCAAACGTTTTGTAGATGGAACACTTACAAAATGTAACAAATGCACGAAAGACACTGCCTGCGGTACACTTGTTCGTGCGCTTGTGGAGTACTGCTATTCGGCATGGGATCTTTACCAGGCAGTATTGACGGTGGACATCGAAAAAGTTCAAAGATGGGATGCTCGTTTTCTATTATCACAAAATAGGAAGAGAGTGTCACAGATATCGTGTAAAATTTGACATAAAATGAGCATCTGGAGAGCGATCATAAGCTTAACATCATTTTTTTTATTTAACTGTCTTGATCGCAATGTTTTTTGAACAAGATTGCCGGTTTCGATTATGCAATAGCCATCTTCAGAATCTACAACAGAAGTAAGAGAAGAAAGCTGTCTTCTTTCACTTTTATCGTGGACTCTGAAGATGGCGTAGCTGAAACCGGCAATCTTGCTCAAAAAAACATTGCGATCAAGAGAGCTAAATAAAAAATTATGTCGTGGACATGATAAGCGTGGACGTGTTACAGTTAAATGTTAACTAAATCTCACTTGTGCTCAAATGACGTGGATACACTGTTTATGTACAGTTGACTTTTGCTGATTTCAAATGGTTCAAATGGCTCTGAGCACTATGGGACTTAACTGCTGACGTCATCAGTCCCCTAGAACTTAGAACTACTTAAACCTAACTAACCTAAGGACATCACACACATCCATGCCCGAGGCAGGATTCGAACCTGCGACCGTAGTGGTCACGCGGTTCCAGACTGTAGCGCCCAGAACCGCTCGACCACTCCGGCCGGCTTTTGCTGATTTGAAAGACAATAGGCTAAATCGAATTTATCGATAAATCGAACCAATTAGCCGGTCCCTTGAAAATTCTCACAAACCGAAGTTGTCAGTCACGAGGGATCACCCATAAACGTTCTATAGTTCCAAGTTAGCAAGTACTTGGTAATTCGATTGCTTCGGCAATTTCGATTTGTAACACTTGGCAGCGCTCCTCTGTTTACTCAACAATGAATAACGTCTCATAATATATAAATAAGTTGTAATAATGACTTCAAGGAAGCGCAAGTGTTTTTTTCTCTCTTAGGGCCAATCCCCGATTATGGGAAAACGATACATTTGGTGATAGATAAGCTGCACATGTTGCTGGGTGCAATCTGATCTTCACTGATAAATAAGAAGTTTTGCAGCCAAGACTGAATGTTGAAATAGTTTTATTTCCTCAATGACCAGTTTCGCCAGGTGTAACTGTCATCTTCGGATATTCTGGGAATAGTATTACTGCGCATAAATCGTACAACCGGTTCATCAATATCATTTCCAGAAGCCCGAAGATGACAGCTAGACCTGCCGAAACCGATCACTGAGGAAATAAAACCATTTCAGCATGCAAAAATTCTTGTTCATTTAATGATATCGTACAATATGATAGTGGAATTCTGCGTTCTCCTGACTGACACTGAAGTTAAGACTCTTCTTTATGACAAAATCTAAGACGAAAAAACAGAAGAAAAAGATGAAGAGCCGATTGTATCTGTGATACGGAAAGAGGTAAAGTCTTGGAGCGTGTAGACCCTTAGAACATCAATAGAGGACGATGTATTTTGGTTTCGACCACAACAGATAATGCAATTGACTAAACACGCTGAAAATCATTGAAGCAGACAAAGATCGTTGACCTCTTTGGAAAATAAAATCGAAGTTTTGTGACGTATTTTCGGAAATGTGTATGTATCTTCCCTTTGAAACTTCAAAAGAAGTAAAAGCAGTAATTCGCGACAAAAATCTGTTTCTAGTGTTTACTATCTACTTCCGTTTGCGAAGAAAGACGAATGTTAAGAGTACCTCAAATTTTTTTTTCGAATTATCGACAGTCAGCTGTATCACGAACCCTAAATTTAAAAAAAATGTGAATAACATTTAAATATTAAGAAAATGGAAACAAAGACGTAAAATTGAGTTACCTGAGAAGGAAAGCTCGTGACTGCAGTTCGAGGAGAGAGGAGCACGATATGGAAGTATTCTTGTTTTGCGTGAGAAAGAGATTCCCCTGCGCCTGAAAACAAAAGCTGCAGCGCTGTTATAACGAGCGGGAACACCGCCGTCGCAACTGCCAGGAATTTCCCCGACAGCGCAACGCGAGGTTCAGCTGGTTGTCTGAGTTTCGTAATCCAAAGGCCACCAAGTACACTCGGCTCATCGCTCAGCGAGACTTCCGGTCTTACTCGTGAGCGGCTGCACGCTTCCTACTACGGCTGTTCATATTTTTAAAAATATCGAGAATCCTATACATCGATAATCAGAAAAATATCATGGCCGACGCTCGATATACTGACGAAGGTATAGATATATCGATGGCACAGGTATCGACGTTCAGGCCAATAAAAAGATCAGCTGCACATTGTAAATATACTGCCGGTACTGTATATTTAAGTACTGATTTATTATCAGATATTATGTACATCTCTAACATTCTGCGTGGTGTCTGTTGTTCTATGTGGTGTCTCCCTACCACTTTCGCGCAACGACGCTATGAGCGTGTTTTTTATGGATTTGACTAGTTTGAACCTGGGACCTGTTGCTGGTAAGGAGACGCCAGACCACACATCACATGTAGAGTTCAGGAGAGTTCAGTGAGACTAGTGATGACATAACCAAATACTTAATGATTTCAGCGGCAGCTCCACTGCACTCCCTGTAAAAGAATCTTAATACTAACTAAATTTAGTGGAAGGGGTTCAAGGCTTTCTTATTTTTAGTTAGCTGGTAAAATAACGTCGAAAAAAGCAGTTAAGTTTACCATTGGAAATTTTATTCCACTCACAAAACATTGTTTATAAATTGCACTATTGATAAAAGGAAATGTTTTAATACAGGATGATAAAAACCAACTGCGTTCAACAAAAATGTGAACGAATATTCCCTGAATGGGTTTCCAAGTTCTACAATGGATCGAAGGTTGACCTATGCCATATCACATCTATAATCTAGGTTTAAATTAAGTTTCACAAAAGAGAAAACTATCAAAATGGTCTACAGTGACCCTCAATTATCTTTAATTACTTATCTAACTTATCGTAAATTACAGTGGCTGATGTGTCTTCTCAATAATTATATAACAGAAAAATCATCACATTTCAGATTTTAACTTACGTAGCAAATGTGAATACCATGAGCTTCAGTTGACGATCGACACTAGTATTACGCAAAACGGGGATGTAACAGATGAGACTTCTGCAGTTCTGAGTGAAGCCTTATGCGCTCAAAAATGCGGCATCGCGTGCGTTCATTACCTTGTCGGTGTTCGTCAGGGGGTGGCGAACGGCGCAGCTCCATACAGCTCGCCGTCTCCGAAGCAACTCTTTTCTAACTTCTCCTTACTACAATTTACCAAAGTTGGTTTAAAAAAAACTATCTGGCTGTGTTTTCATCTGACCAATCAGGGTCTCAATGTTAACCTTAAGCTCCGCCTACAAAACTTCTGTCTGTCCAATGAGAAACGTTATACTTTTCGTGGTGGGGCAATGTCTTTAAAGTTTGCAACGTAACAGAGACGCGAAAAAGTCTCACGCTAAAACTTGCAGCTGGTGTGGCCCATTTAGTGTTATCGTAAGATCTATACTGTTCTTCTGGAGGGCTCTATCTTTTAATATGGGCGCGGGGTGGTCCTGGCGGTTACTTTTCGTGGTGGGGCAATGTTTTTAACGTTTGCAACGTAACAGAGACGCGATAAAAGTCTCACGCTAAAGCTTGCGGCTGGTGTGGCCCTCTTTGTGTTATCGTAAGATCTATACTGTTCTTCTGGAGGGCTCTAGCTTTTAACATGGGCTGGGTGGTGGTCCTGGTGGTTAACTGGTGACGTGGGTGTCCGTCCCTTGTTGTAGGGCCTTTTAGCTTAACACGGTTCTGCTCTCGGCTTCTGTTCTCGTTTCTCGCCTCGGAACTGCGTCTGTCTCACGGTGGGAAGGTATGACATGCATTTAGGCATTCTTGTGTTAGTCTGTGGTATTCCATTTGCTCACTCGTTACTCGTATTACTTTGTTTAATTTAATGTCACGATTTATTCGGAGCTATGTGACATACTACTGGATTTGCTTATCATGTCAGGGTTTTCATGGAAGGTGTTGGATTTGCCTGACACCTTACATATCACCACCCTTCGAACTTAATTTTTGCACTGAAGTTAGGCAATGATTGAATCGTTGTCTAAGTCAGTCAAAAATTATTCCTTTATCTAAATTTTGTTGCCTACTGTTCAGCCACATTATTCTGGTTCTATGCTAGTTTGTATTACTATTATATATTTTTATATTCTTCCACATTATTCTCAAAAATATGTTTATATTGACAAGAGAAGAATATTTTTATTCTATTATACTTATTATTTATTTTTATTTTCTTTCTTTATTTAAGTGTGAAGTTTGTTTTTTAAGCAGGTTGTTATCGAAAGTGAGGAGTCTTTCACATCGATTTTCTTAGAAATATTTTTTTTATAAATGTAGTAATTAAGTAAAATCTATTCCTAACACATTTTCTAAATATCATGTACAAATAAAATTGTTTTTGTTTCTAGACACTCATTTCAACATTGTTACACTAACAAATAAGAATTATTTCCAAGAATTGCTTTGACAAAGAAATATACATACACAAGTATTGAGATATTATCCTAACAATGGTACAAATCTTAAAAAAAAGGGAAAACATCCAACAAGATAATTTTTTATTCTTTGTTTTTATAAGGAGAAAATAAGTAAAATATAGTTATTCTTTTATTTTTATGAAGAGAAAATAAGTGGCATATAATTTTAGTGTTTATTATGCCTTACTTTTGTTCTTTGTATACTGTCCATTTCAGAACCAATGGCTTATTTTTATCAATAGTCTATTTTTTACTTAAGTCCATAGTCAATGACTGTTATTTTGTAGTTTATTAGCTGTCTGGTGTGTTTAACTTATTTAGTTTTTCACATGATTCTTTTGCACAATTCCTACATCACATAATTTGATTTCACACATTCACACAATCCTATGAATGTTTAAGCATGAGGTTGGTGAATGTTTTTGCACGAAGGTGGTGGACTAGAGCGAGATGGATGTGGGCAAATATTTGATGTAAAACTTCATTCGTTGGCTTTGCAAGTGTGTGTTGCTGTTGTGGAGGTCCTATAATGGAATGGAGCTGTGAGTGCAGAATCTTGTGGTTTACTGGCTTTGTATGCATGATAGTCATCGTTATGTGTCGCTGAAAGCGGTCATTTTTCGTTGTAATACTTTGCAGACGACTAGTCTACAGTAGGATAGGGACTTGGGAAGGTATGTCATCTATTCTTCACCCATCTTCTTTCTTGGTCTCAATCTTGCAAATCTTCAACTTCTGTTCTTCCTGCTTTTTCTCTGCTTCTTACTTGATTTTTGGTTCTTCTCTGGGCAGGATATGGAAATATTTATTGATAACTAGTCGCTTTTAAGTTCTCCTCTTAGTAACAGTTTGATAAATTGTTTGGGCATGTCATTTTTACTTTGTGGAAGTTTTCTTCAATTTTGTGCATCAGCGTGCTGTTTAATAGCAGTATTGTGACTTTTACACATATTTTTTTTGCCAGTGGTGGCTTGCCCAAGCGGTCTTCTCGTTGGGCCGTTTTTTGCTCGCTCTGCTGAGTCGGGGCGTCCCAAGACCCTCTTGACCTTCCGTGTTCTGTCACAGCTGGGTTCCACTTAGTGGGGAGATTTACTGCCCACATCAGATATAAGGGCCCTCTGTTGGTCTCGCTGTCCTTTCCCTACTCTCGACGCTTCTGCCTTGTAGGAATCGTGTCTTGCTAATTACGTCTTTCTTTCTTGATACTTCTCGCGTTGCAACTTGTGGGTCGTTGCATCTGGTCTTTGCTGGAGTTTTTACAATGGTTCTTACAAAAAGTTTTACTTATAATCATCTAACATATGTGTAATACCTACATTGTTTTATGCCTTCTTAAAAAGCTTTACAAATTTCGGTGCCCTTTCCATGTTATAATTCTAAGATATTTTGAGTCTTAACTTCTACAAGAATCCTCAAAGTCGTTTTTTATTTTTGTGTAGTGTCATGGTGTATAGCATTTTAGTATTTCATGCTGTTAGACTATCTACATTTTATCCCTTCACCTTAATCTATGCTACTATTGGTGTTATTTTTGTTTTTGTTTTTATTGAAACTACATTCTTTTTCCCACCTTGTCTCTCTTCATTCTTCTTTCTCCCGACGATCTTATCTGCAACATAATCTTGAAATATTGTGCTGATTATTTACCAGTAATAAAATTAATCTTCAAACTTTTTCATTTGGCTCACATGGTGAAGTCCTAAGATTTTGCCTGTTTTTGGGTTCATTAGTTCCACAGCATTATCAAGAGCAATTCGGCTAGTTATGACAGGTCCTTTGTATGCGGCGTAAAATTTATGTATTTTGTGTTTCTGTTTGCTGGAGAGATGATGTGTTTTTACAAACACTTTCTGGCCTACTGAGAATGTTCTTTTAATTGCTGTTCTATGTCCTCTTTCTTTTCTTTTAATGGCTGCCTTTCTGATGTTGGCGACTGCTGTTGCTATGACTTGTTTGTGCTGTCTACGTGGTACAATAGGAAATCTAACATTTTCTCTGGTTATGTTTGGGTGTTCAATATTTTTAAGTACAGTAACTGGAGGTAGTAGTGTAGTGCTATGTGGCATTTCATTCATTACTTCTTGAAAATCTTTAAGGTATATATCCCAAGTGTTGTGTCTTTTGCCTGCATATAATCGGCATAAAGTGCCTATGTCCTTCATAGATCGTTCTGCTGGATTTACGCTAGGTTTGTACTTAGATATGCAGATGGGTTTTATTTTGTGTTGTTTTAACGCGTTCTGCCATTGCACTGATTTCTATTGTGGGCCATTATCTGAAATTATTCGTTCCACTCGACCTACTTGTCTGAGAAAATCTTGTCTAAATGCTTTACTTATAGTAAGACCTGTTGCCCGTTTTAATGGTGTCAAGGTAACATATTTAGAAGTAAGTTCCAAAACGACAAATATGAAAATATATCCATTTTTTGTGCGTGGGAGGGGCCCCATCAAATCTGTTGCAGCTATTTGTTTTAATTTTTTATGGATTATTGGAAACATAGGTGGTTTGGTTGGGAAAGTGACGTGTTTAGCCCTCATACATTTTTTGCATTTGACTAATACTGTGAAAGGTGGCTACACTGAGCCACAGCGCCAGAGATTGCGCCAAAGAGTATTATTCCGCCACCTCCACTGGCAGTGCTTGTCGAGAACTCGTAGTAGTGAGTGCTTGCTGAGATGGCGTAGTGAAAAGTTCTTGTCGAAAAGTGGTAGTGGAGAGTGCTTGTTGAGAGGTGGTAGTGAGTCGGTGTTGAGATGTTGTAGTAAGGAGTGCTTGTTCCATGTTTTATGCAGTTGTTTGATGGGCTAGACAGCAGATGTTGTTCGAAAGGAAATATTGTAATGATCAGAGTGCTTTTCGTCAATATATATGAAGGTAAAATATTCCCTGTTTTTTTTTCATTATTTCAGAAAGGTGGCTACACTGAGCCACAGCGCCAGAGATTGAGCCAAAGAGTATTATTCCGCCGCCTCCACTGGCAGTGCTCGTCGAGAACTCGTAGTAGTGAGTGCTTGCTGAGATGGCGTAGTGAAAAGATCTTGTCGAGAATTGGTAGTGGAGAGTGCTTGTTGAGAGGTGGTAGTGAGTCGGTGTTGAGATGTTGCAGTAAGGAGTGCTTGTTCCATGTTTTATGCAGTTGTTTGATGGGCTAGACAGCAGATGTTGTTCGAATGGAAATACTGTAATGATCAGAGTGCTTTTCGTCAATATATATGAAGGTAAAATATTCCCTGTTTTTTTTCATTATTTCAGTGTCTTAAATAATGCGTCATTACAGGTTCAGTCAACAAAGCATCTGGCTCGTGTTCTTGTATTAGAGTGTAATTCTGGTTTCCTTACGCAATTATAGTATTTATATTTTTTTAATTACTTCAGTATAAATGATACTTAAAATTTCTTGTCTTATTGAAGAAGAACCATGCCAGTATTTTTTTAATTACTTCAGTATAAATGATACTTAAAATTTCTTGTCTTATTGAAGAAGAACCGTGCCAGATGTGTACGTTGAATCACACTTCCGCACACAGAACAGTTACACTTGTGTTTTGTTGTTGCGTTGGTTTTATAGCTGCTGGGGACTTAATTAATTAATTGTGTTAACGGAAAATTTCATTCCATTCTTTGTTGTTATTCTATGCAGTCAGATTGCGTACTAAAACTAGTCAGGGCCAACCGTTTACGAGACCTCGTAATCGGACATACAGCTACTAAAAATTAAAAAGTATTTTCATTTTATTTAATTAAGCCCCCATGCACGTGATAAAACCAACGCAACAACAAAACACAAGTGTAACTGTTCTGTGTGTGGAAGTGTGATTCAACGTACACATCTGGCACGGTTCTTCTTCAATAAGACAAGAAATTTTAAGTATCATTTATACTGAAGTAATTAAAAAAATATAAATACTATAATTGCGTAAGGAACCCAGAATTACGCTCTAATACAAGAACACGAGCCAGATGCTTTGTTGACTGAACCTTCAATGACGCATTATTTAAGACACTGAAATAATGAAAAAAACAGGGAATATTTTACCTTCATATATATTGACGAAAAGCACTCTGATCAGTACAGTATTTCCATTCGAACAACATCTGCTGTCTAGCCCATCAAACAACTGCATAAAACATGGAACAAGCACTCCTTACTACAACATCTCAACACCGACTCACTACCACCTCTCAACAAGCACTCTCCACTACCAATTCTCGACAAGATCTTTTCACTACGCCATCTCAGCAAGCACTCACTACTACGAGTTCTCGACAAGCACTGCCAGTGGAGGCGGCGGAATAATTCTCTTTGGCGCAATCTCTGGCGCTGTGGCTCAGTGTAGCCACCTTTCAACTGTTCTAATTCCTCTTTCCATATTATGAAAATGGCTTGTTTGTTTTATTTTTAAAAAGCATTTCTTTGGTCCAAAGTGGCCATTACTTAAATGTGTATACCATATGTACTTATTAATTAGTTCATCTGGGATATAAATTAACCATTCATTCGTTGCAACATTTCGTCTAAAAAATAAAACATTGTTTTTTACGAGATAGTGCTGTCGAATGTCTGGAAAATCCTTACTTCTCCACTTGTGTTTGATTCCTAGTATTTCGGGATCCTTGTCCTGTTCTTTGCCTATGTTTTTCAATGCTGTCGTAATGTAGTTTTCGAAAGGTATTTGTTTCATATAGTACATTGTAAACTGGCACCCTGTGGACATCGTAATAAAGCATCTGGTCCTGGTATGTGTCTAATAGTGAAGTCAAATTCTTGTAGCATTAACATCCATCTGGCTAACCTCCCATGAGTTAGTTTGGCGGATAACAGAAATTCTAATGCTTTGTGGTCAGTGTATACTTTTGTTTTTCTTCCGAATAGGAAGTATCGAAAACGTTGGAAGCCCCATACAAGGGCCAATGCTTCCAGCTCCGTGACTGAAAAGTTTTTCTCGCTTTTTGAGAGTACCCGACTGGCAAATGCAATTGTTCTATATGATCTTAGCTCTGCCTGTTCGTATTCTTGGAATAAACAACTCCTAAACCTGTTTTCGCGCTATCAGTGGCCATACAAAAATTTTGTGTTAGATCAGGATGTGCTAAAATCGGTGCTGTTGTTAGTGCGTTTTTCACTTTTAAAAATTCTTCATTGGCTTGTTGATCCCATACCCATGGTGTGTTTTTTCCTGTCAATGCACAAAGGCGTGGTGTTGCGAGAGAGTCGATCCAAATAAATTTTTTATAGAATCCGGTGAGACCTAGAAATCCTCTGAGAGTTTTCTTATTATATGGAGTACAGAATTCTTTAATTGCCGTTAGTTTTTCTGGGTCGGGCATTACCCCTTTCTCTGAAATTATGTGTCCTAGAAATTTGACCTCTCGCCTTCCAAATTTGGATTTTGTTATATTTACTGTGACCCCATAGTCTTTCATGACCTGTAAAAACTGATTTAATGTGTCGTTGAGATGTTCCCAAGAGGGTTCTGCTATAATCACATCACAACATAACAAGTAATTTTTTGTAAAATTTCAGGACTGAGTATAGTATTAAATCCCCTAATGAACGCTGCTGATGATATGTTTAAACCAAATGGCAATCGTTTAAACTGGTAACATCTACCGAATACGATAAATGCTGTAAATTTTCTACATTCTGGGGCCAATTCTATTTGCCAGAAACTGCTTCGTAAATCAATTGATGAAAATATCTTAGCACCATGGAAGTTTTGTATCAATTCCTCTAATTTTTCTGGGTGATCTGTCTCAGTGATTATGATTGTGTTGATCTGTCTGGAATCAAGCACTAACCTGATGCTCCCATCTCGTTTTTGTACAATATGGAGTGGGCTGTTATATGTGGAGGTAGCTGGTTCAATAATATCATCATCTAACATTTTAGATATCTCCTGGAATACTTTATTCCTGTAGCTTAATGGGATTGTATAGGGTGGCACTCTAAATGGTTTGTGCTGTTTTACTTCAAACTTGTACTGAAAGTGTTTAATACTGCCAGTCTTAGGTAAAAATACCTCTGCTTTATCTCGTAAAATACCCTCTAATTCTCTTTTACTGTGTTCCGAAATACCTTGAACTTCTTGCAATTTTTCGTCGATTTCTTTATGGACTTCTAACATGAGTTGAGGCGATTCCCCCTTTTGTGTATACCATTCTAATTCTTCATCCTCTTTATCTCGCATCATTCTTAATTGTTTGTTTATAACTGATATTTCTTCTAATTTTAGCTTTTGCTCAAAGAGAAGTGTGACATTCCCGAATGTTACGCTACTTTTACCCTTTCTATTATCGCTCGTCTCTCATTTAAAAATTCTGCACCTATAATCAAATCTGCAGTTAGTTTAGGTACAATCACGAAGTTGGCTTCGATATTTTGATCTTGACACGAAAGAGTTAACCTTGTTTGTCTCGTAACTTCCGCAGCATTGTTTCTAATAGGACCTCTTACTTTAATCTTACGTGTTTTCAGAACTGGCAATTCCTCATTGGCATTACACTGCATGAATAAATTTTCTGAGATCGCAGTCAGTTCACTTCCACTATCAATTACAATATTGACTGGGATATGCTTTCCCATGGCCTTCACAATTGGTTGAATTTGAAAGGGTTGGTTCTGTTCTTCTTCTTCTTGCATCAACGAATCCTCCACTGAATCATACATGAGTCTTTTCAGGAATTGCCCTTGTGAATTCGAACTTTTTGCAGGATAAGCTTTGACTGCTACTTCTCTCTCTTTTATTTCCTCTTCTCTATTTCTTCCCTCATTTACGCTTTCCTCAACATCCTCTACTTTTTCCTCATCCTCGTCTATCTTCTCCTTACTCGTTGCTACTTCCACATAATCGCATCTAAATGCTCTAATTATCGCTTCATAACTTCCTTCATTATATACGTTGGATTATGTGCCCACTCGTAACTTATTTTCAACTACTGTCGACTGCGCATTATCCTCATTGAATTCGCTTTCCCTGGTTTCCATCTCAAATAGCTCTGCAATACTCATTACTTCGTCCTTTCCTCCTACATTCGTTGTGCATGCCTCTGGTAATTCATCTTCCGCGTCAGTATTCTCCCAATTAATTTCGTCCCAACACGATATTGTTATTTTCTTGCCTTCGTTTTCATCTGGTCCCTGTGGATTTGTTTCTTCCTTCTTCTCTTCTCGTGATAAGGTATTTACTTCTCTATTCAAGGTGCTGCAGTTGTCCCGGGTCGGTGCGTCATTCCCTTTGGCATGGGCGCTTAGCTGTCAGTTCGAACGTTTTTCGGGGTCTGGTGGTCTTACCTCCACCTCTTCTATCTGTATTCTCTTTTCTTGCTCCGCTTGTTGATATTGGTTTCTTTGTTGATAATTTGTCGGTATATTGGCGCTCCAATACCCGTTCCGGTTGTCGCTATTCCCACTGTAATAGTTGTTGCCGTTCCTGGGTGAATTATAGTTATTGCCATATTCTCTTCTAAATCCATAACCGGTTCTTTGTTGAAATCTATTGTCGTTACTTGGTGCGAAGTTATCACGTGGTTCGTAATTATTGTTTCTTCGTACTGTGTCTTGTGGATTCTATTGCTTTTTGCTTTCGTTTTCAGGTGCGCTTCGTCTTTTTCTTGCGTCATCTTCCGAAAATATGAACTCTAGTTCCCTTAGAATACCTTTAAATGCTTCGACGTCATTGCCTCCGCGACCTACTAATGATTGCTGGTATTTCAATGGTAACTTCATCGCGCATAATTTAATCAACTCTCCGTCACTGTATGGCATATCTAAGCATTGATTTTCTTTGCCATTACTTCGAAAACTTTCACAGGACTCTCTTCTCCTGAATTTTCAAAATATGGGTTCTGTAATAATTCGTACTTCACTCTGTTCTGTGCTTCGCTAGACCAATATCGTGAGAGAAACTTCTCTCTGAAATCTTCGTACGATCGGCATGTCGCTGCAACATTCTGCATGGTTTTTGCGACTGTTCCTGACATGTGTGCACAAAGTCTAATTTCTGGTAATCCTACTCGGAATTGATCAATAAAAGTTCGTGGATGTAATGAGTTTCCTTCTCGAAAGTGTTGAAATTTTCTGACTGTGAGGAAATGATCGTTGTCGTATTTCGTCGTAGTTCCATATGAAATTCGCGATTTTTCGCCACTTTTGTTTCTGATCATTTCTCCCGTCGTTCTTTCCGGTTGTGGTAGATCCATTTGATATTGTCCACTGTAACTTTCGCGTACCCTTGCGTAGTATCGTTGGAGTGGTACGCAATAATTTTCTTTCATTGGTTGTGAACGTGTGCTGAGTGCATTGCACTGTACTCTTCGCGACCTGGCTTTCCATTGTCATGTATTGGTTCGGTATCTTGTCCGGCAAACCTTGCCGCTTCATTGCACGATCCAGACTGTCTTGAAACATACATTTGTGGTTCTGCATGTGTTTGTGGTGCCGTTTGTTCATCAAGAATTTCGAAACGTGTTTGTTGCGGTGCAGGCTGTCTGATTTCACGTATGTTATTTTCGCCTGTGACTGGAATCGAAAATGCATGATATCTTCGTTAATTGCTTGTTTTTCCGGTGCTGTTACAGATACGGATGTGGTTGCAGGCTCAGTGCTTGTTCGATCCTGTTCACTACGCTCTTCAATGGTTTGCAACAACTCTGTCTCTTCGTTTGCGCTTCTATTTTGACTATGCGGTTATCATATCTTTTCAGCGCTGCTTTTGTGATACGTTTGTGTAACACACTGTTTTCAGCAATTTCACTCGCTGTACCTGCTGCTTGTCTAGTAATTACGTTTATCTGTTCCTCTAGTTTCTTGACTTCTCCCTGGGTGTTGTTGCGTAATGTTTTCATCTCGTCCTGAGTGTCATTACGAAATGTTTGTACGTCCGCTTGTACCTCGTCAGTGTCTGTTCTCAATTGATTGTGACCTATTATTAAGTTTCCAATAATTTCTCGAGATTCTTTTGCCTCGTCTTCAATATGACTTAGGTGTAACTGAATTTTTTTGTTTTGTTCTTTAATCTCTCGTGGTTTCTGCAATTTGTTTCGTCGTTTCTGCATTCTGAATTTTAATTTGGTTCGCAATTTCTTTATTTTGTCTTGTCGTGGTTTCCGTAATTAATTGTAATAATTCTGCCAGATTGGTGGGTCCTATTGCGTTTTCTTCCGACGTCCTACGCTCTGTGTTTTTGCCCAAGTGTTAGTTTGCACTGAACTGTGCGGTGACACGTTTCTGCTCGAATTCCTTGTACTTTGTGGTGAGGGAGCTCTGATTGCTTGTACTATGGGTTCTACGTATTCAAGACACAAGTTAGAATCCTCATCGGCTGTCCCTCTACTTTCCTGCTCCTCTGTCGTATGCTGACTTACGTTTTCTATGCCGTGACGTACATTATCCTCGTTATGGTGCGTTATCTGTCCTATTTCTCGCGATACTGCATCGTCTGTTGTACTGTCCTCTATTCTCTGTCCGTCTTCATGCTGGGTCTCTACCTCAATTCGGTAATTGTCTCGATCTGCCATTGCTAATCTTTCCGAATCCCTTTTTTCTGTTTTAAAAGCAATTCACGCCTCCTACTTCGCGTCAACATGCGCTCATACGATCTCATGCGTTTCATAAACTTTTTGCACACGCGACCTGACAATCCATTCACTTACTTGTTGGGTCAGAACCAACTTGTCAACGATGTATCCGCCACCTGTGCGCTTGCATTGGAGAGAAAACTTAATTCTAACAATATTAAAATTCATAACTTATTTATGCTATTGTCTCTGCTAGAATGTCTCACGTTCTATTGAATACTTTCTTACTATCTATCGCTGCAGCTACTGTTTTCGACTATTTATCACTTCAGGAAAAAAATTTTGTTACAAACATTTTTCATCTTTTAACATGGGCTGGGGGGTGGTCCTGGTGGTTGGCTGGCGACGTGGGTTTCCGTCTCTTATCGTAGGGCCATCTAGCTTAACACGGTTCTGCTCTCGGCTTCTGTTCTCGTTTCTTCCCTGGGAACTGCGTCTGTTTCACGGTGGGAAGGTATGACATGCATTTAAGCGTTCTTGTGTTAGTCTGTGGTATTCCATTTGCTCACTCGTTGATCGTATTACTGTGGTTAATTTAATGTCGGGATTTATTCGGAGCTATGTGACATACTGCCGGATTTGCTTATCAAGTCAGGGTTTTCATGGAAGGTTTTGGATTTGCCTGACACCTTACAACAGAACTCATTCTCTGTCAGTAGAAATGCGGAAAACTGCAACCATTCACTTTCTGAAATATTTGTTGATTCCCATAACTGGTTTTCGAGCCTTTGCAGCCTCACCTTTAGATGGGGCACTTGTAAGTTAAATCTTTATTTCCGTGGCGTGGTGCTACCGTGAATGGGTCCGTGACAAGAAGATAAATTAAAAATTTTAATGTATCGCCGTAAGTGATAGTCATATACGGTGAACTGGGTCTAAAAACGGATTCTTTCACTTACTGTGGCAGTATGCACGGCATTGCAGTTAGTATCCAACTGGCAGCTTACATCATAATTGCGTATTGGCCACAGATTAAGCAATTAGAATGGAAGGTTCCCATAATGTCGTAGTAGCTAAAAACAGTTCGTTTTCCAAGACAAATCACCGTTTAACTTTCGCTCATCGTGCTACATTACAGTTTTTCCTATCTTCTTGTCACAGAACCATTACCCAGTTTCAATCTACGAAAATAAACATGTAATTTGGTTCAAATGGCTCTGAGCACTATAGGACTTAACTTCTGAGGTCATCAGTCCCTTAGAACTTAGAACTACTTAAACCTAACTAACCTAAGGACATCACACACATCCATGCCCGAGGCAGGATTAGAAGCTGCGGCCATAGCGGTCGCGCGCTTCCAGATTGTAGCGCCTAGAACCGCTCGGCCACTTCGGCAGGCTAAACACGTAATTTGTATGTGCCTCAACTGAAGATCAACTCTAACATGATCGAAATGTAGGTCTACATCTACATCCAAACTCCACAAGCCACCTGACGGTGTGTGGCGGAGGGTACATTGAGTATCTCTATCGGTTCTCCCTTCTATTCCAGTCTCGTATTGTTCGTGGAAAGAAGGATTGTCGGTATGCCTCTGTGTGGGCTCTAATCTCTCTGATTTTATCCTCATGGTCTCTTCGAGAGATATACGTAGGAGGGAGCAATATACTGCTTGACTCCTCGCTGAAGGTATGTTCTCGAAACTTCAACAAAAGCCCAAACCGAGCTACTGAGCGTCTCTCCTGCAGAGTCTTCTAGTGGACTTTATCTACCATCTTCGTAACGCTTTCGCGGTTACTAAATGATCCTGTAACGAAGCGCGATGCTCTCTGTTGGATCTTCTCTCTCTCTTCTATCAACCCTATCTGGTATGGATCCCACACCGGTGAACAGTATTCAAGCAGTGGGCGAACAAGTGTACTGTAACCTACTTCCCTTGTTTTCGGACTGCATTTCCTTAGGATTCTTCCAATGAATCTCAGACAGGCATGTGCTTTACCGACGATTAATTTTATATGGTCATTTCATTTTAGGTCACTCCTAATGCCTACTCGCAGATAATTTATGGAATTAACTGCTTCCAATTGCTGACCTGCTATATTGTAGCTAAATGGTAAATGATCTTTCTTTATATGTATTCGCAGCACATTACACTTGTCTACATTGAGATTCAATTGTCATTCCCCACACCATGCGTCAGTTCGTTGGAGATCCTCCTGCACTTCAGTACAATTTTCCATTGTTACAACCTCTCGATATGCTACAGCATCATCCACAAAAAGCCTCACTGAACTTCCAATGTTATCCACAAGGTCATATATATATATATATATATATATATATATATATATATATATATATATATATATTGCGAATAGCAACGGTCCTACGACACTCCTCTTTGGCACACCTGAAATCACTCTTACTTCGGAAGACTTATGGGAAGTTGTAGTTTTCTGTATTCACATTCATGACACAGTCACTGGTTGAAGAAAATCCATAATGGATAAGCTTAATATGTAATACAATCGGCCGGCCGCGGTGGTCTCGCCGTTCTAGGCGCGCAGTCCGGAACCGCGCGACTGCTACGGTCGCAGGTTCGAATCCTGCCTCGGGCATGGATGTGTGCGATGTCCTTAGGTTAGTTAGGTTTAAGTACTTCTAAGTTCTAGGGGACTGATGACCACAGCTGTTAAGTCTCATAGTGCTCAGAGCCATTTGAACCATTTAATACAATCGACGCTTTTCCGCCACTGACCTCGACCTTGTTTAAAAAAAAAAAAACTTGTTTGCAATTACGTAAATATGACTGAAAGTACTGGGCTCGCCATCCAAGGTCAGTGTCAAGTCCAGTTGCACTTGTGTTCTGACGTAGCCAAGTTCTAGGTTCGTGCACTTTTCCGGTGAGTGGATCCATTCTCAAACGTCAGCAATATACATATTTGAGGTTGCCGTAGTTTCTTTGTTGGACTCAGCTCATTTTTTATCCCGAAACTTCATTAGGGTGTGGGAATTGTCTTGCACGAACTCCGCAACTTTCACGTGCTCAACACTCTAACTGCGCATCAATCCACAGCACAGCTTTTACCACCAGCGCCCTAACTCCGCACCTAGTAGCGTCCTGTGATTTCCTCTTCGTCATTACCTGTAAATCGTCAATAAGCCACACTGAATTAGTGCAACAATATGAAACTTAGCTTCCTGTAGAGTTGAACCTCCGAGATTTCGGAGGTCGTACATGAATATGCATTCTGAGCAGGTTATTACAAGCGATTTCGTTTGAGTTCATACGTCAGTAATCTTTGTGTGCTTTATTTCGAAAACACTTTGTTCGATTACTCACGGTACTTACCCTTAACAACAGTAATGCCCGCATTTTTCTTCGACCCCAAGCTTCCATTCAGAGGTGCTCGGTTCTGTCTCGGTTTTTGTTTTCTTGGCGATATTGGTTGTACCGGAGTTTGCATAGATTTATTGGTGAAGAGTTGGCCGATAAGTGTCTCGCGCATAGATTCACCGAATGCAGTGGAAGTGCAGCACAACGACGCTTCCGTGAGCTGTTCCTACAGTGATGGCGGCCGCAACACAGTACGAGGTTTCGTCAGAACGTAGCTGCATTACTCTGACTTTTGTGTTGTACTTTTTGGTGAAATGAAATGATTGTATGGCATTTATTGGCCGGAATATCCCCTTCGGGATTCGCCGCCGTATTGCAAGTCTTTTTAGTTGACGCGACTTCGGCAACTTGCATGTCAATGACGATGAAAATGACGATGAAGGACACACAACACCCAGTCCCCTTCCGGGAAACGAAGCCGGGCCCCCTTGCGTGGTAGGCGGTAACGCTACCGCTGCGTTACGTAGGCGGACTGTTCGTTTTGGTGACTGCATATTACCGGCTTTTTCATCACTGTGAAGATGTTTTCACAGAAACGGTTGTGATTATGGTAACAAACCGAGTGAGTAACGTTTACATTACTACTGTGTAACGAGCCACCAGAGTGCATGGGTCACTTATATAAAAATACAGGGTGACGCAGAAAGGACGGACGTTTTTAGAACAGGTAGTATTCAAGCTCAGGTACTAGGCGTGGGGGGGGGGGGGGGGACTGGGTCAAGTGTTTGGTAGCTGCTGCTATTTGGATTAGTCGGGGTCATGGAGCCGTGGACTGTGCAACATCGTGTGTTTGCGTACGATTGTTTTGTGCCTAATAACGAGACTACCATTGCAGTTTAGCATGAGTTTCGTCGCCCTTTCAATCTTGCAAGACATGACAGTGTTCTTCACTCATAACAGAATTTTACGTTGGGCTGAATCATTTCGTATACAGGGAACAGTGATTTACAGAAAATAGTGGCTCCACTCTCAGTACGCACAGCAGAAAATCTTGAAAGAGTTCGGCAAGTTATACTCTGTAGTCCTGGTCGACCTACTAAGAGACTTCCTGCTGAACTGCGTCTCAGTAATCGTTCAGTAAGTCGTTTTTCTGCATATTGACCTAGGATTTCATCCCTACAAAATGTCCACGGTGAAACAATTGAACCCTAGAGATTATATACAGTGGCTAAATTTTTCTCGGAAATGGAGGCCATGCTTGAAAAAAATGACATGATATTGTTCATGAGTGATGAAGCTCATTTTCGTTTGAACGGCATGCAGCAGCAGTGCAACTGTCGTTATTGGACTAGTGAAAATCCGCAACTAATCCACGAGTGACCAGTACATAGTCCCACAGTCTGTAGTAATAAACGGAAAGTCATCGAGTAAAACAGAAGTAATATCCGGCGCTCCTCAAGGAAGTGTTATAGGCCTTCTATTGTTCCTGATCTATATTAACGACGTAGGAGACAATCTGAGCAGTCCTCTTCAATTATTTTCAGATGATGCTGCCATTTACCGTCTTGTAAAGTCATCAGATGACCAAAATAAATTGCAAAATGATTTAGATAAGATATCTGTGTGGTGCGAAAAGTGGCAATTGAGTGAGTAAAGAGAAGTGTGAAGTTATTCACATGAGTGCTAAAAGAAATCCGCTAAATTTCGATTACGCAATAAGTCACACAAATCTGAAGACTGTAAATTCAGCTAAATACATAGGGATTACAATTACAAATAATCTAAGTTGGAACGATAACATAGATAATGCTGTAAGTAGAGCAAACCAAAGACTGCGATTCATTGGTAGAACACTTAGAAGGTGGAACAGATCTACTAAGGAGACTGCTTACACTGCACTTGTCTGCCCTATTCTGGAGTATTGCTGTGCGGTGTGGGATCCATATCAGGTGAGACTGACGGATGATATTGAAAAAGTTCAAAGAAGGGCGGCTCGTTTTGTATTATCGCGAAATAGGGGAGATAGTGCCACAGACATGATACGTGAATTGGAGTGGCAATCATTAAAACAAAGGCGTTTTTCATTGTGACGGGATCTTCTCATGAAATTTCAATCACGAGTTTTCTCCTCCGATTGCAAAAACATTTTATTGGCACCCACCTACATAGGGAGAAATGATCATCACAATAAACTAAGAGAAATCAGGGTTCGCACAAAAAAATTTAAGTTCTTGTTTCTTCCCGCGCACCGTTCGAGAGTGGAGCGGTAGAAAGGGTGGTTCATTGAACCCTCTGCCACGCACTTAATTGTGAATAGCAGAGCAATCACGTAAATATAGACGTACTGTTTGGTGTACTGTAACCGGTAAAGATGTTATTGGCTCATACTCTTTCCAAGACGATAACGGGAACACTGTAATTGTAACCTCAGAATGTTATAGACAGATGGTCACTGAATTCTTCCTACCTGATTACCTGAACTAAGAAGAAAACGTATTCCTATCCAGCGAGTTTGGTATCAGCAGCACATGGCCACAGCTCACACACCAAGAATATCAATGGAAGCTATTCGGACTGTTCGTGGTCATATCATTTTTCGATTTGGTGACAGTAGTTGGCCTCCTCATTCCCCAAGTCTGTCCATGCGCGACTATTTTTTGTGAGTTTACCTCAAGTCGCCTATATGCTTGCATAAACCACGTCCACTTGCAGAACCGAAGAAAGCAGTTCGTGCGGAAGTCGTTCAAACTGACAGAGCAATGTTGGAGAGAGCAGAAGCCTTTTCAAACATAAATTTTGTAAAATGGGAACATAATTTGATTATTATCCTGCAAATAAAAATTTTTTTGAAGTGCAAGTAACGATCATCCCACGAATGAAAATGTCTTTTCGTGCGAATGGTTGGAAAGTCCTTCAAGTACACGCAACCAAATAAGACGTAATTTACGCCTTCCTCTTCACCCCAAGTCCTATTGCACGTGACGCCACATTGGGTGACTTGCACGTTGGTGATGATGAAATGGTAATGAGGGTAACACTGCACCCAGACCCCGTGCGAAGAAAATCTCCGAACCGGCCGTGGTCGAACCGCATGGTAGGCAAACACGTTATCACTTTCCCCGTTCGAAGGTGCAGGTATTGTGCACAAACGTCTCCAGTTTGCGGGCTTAAGAACACCAACTTTTACATTACATTAAACCCCCGAGTCACTGCATATGATGTGACATTGCTGTTGAAATGTTGCATTGTATAGACGAGGAGTACTCAACCTTTTTCACCTACCACCCACTTTTGTATCTGTTGGTAGTAAAATTTTCCGATTGCCCACCGGTACCACAGTAATGGTGATTATAAACTACAGAAGTAACTTTACTTTCTAAAACTTATCAGCCAAAGTCAGCGAGTTAAATCATATGATAATACAGGGCTATTACAAATGATGAAGCGATTTCATAAATTCACTGTAGCTCCATTCATTGACATATGGTCACGACACACTACAGATACGTAGAAAAACTCATAAAGTTTTGTTCGGCTGAAGCCGCACTTCAGGTTTCTGCCGCCAGACCGTTCGAGAGCGCAGTGAGACAAAATGGCGACAGGAGCCGAGAAAGTGTATGTCGTGCTTGAAATGCACTCACATCAGTCAGTCATAACAGTGCAACGACACTTCAGGACGAAGTTCAACAAAGATCCACCAACTGCTAACTCCATTCGGCGATGGTATGCGCAGTTTAAAGCTTCTGGATGCCTCTGTAAGGGGAAATCAACGGGTCGGCCTGCAGTGAGCGAAGAAACGGTTGAACACGTGCGGGGAAGTTTCACGCGTAGCCCGCGGAAGTCGACGAATAAAGCGAGCAGGGAGCTAAACGTACCACAGCCGACGGTTTGGAAAATCTTACGGAAAAGGCTAAAGCAGAAGCCTTACCGTTTACAATTGCTACAAGCCCTGACCCCCCGATGACAAAGTCAAACGCTTTGAATTTTCGGCGCGGTTGCAACAGCTCATGGAAGAGGATGCATTCAGTGCAAAACTTGTTTTCAGTGATGAAGCAACACTTTTTCTTAATGGTGAAGTGAACAGACACAATGTGCGAATCTGGGCGGTAGAGAATCCTCACGCATTCGTGCAGCAAATTCGCAATTCATCAAAAGTTAACGCGTTTTGTGCAATCTCACGGTTTAAAGTTTACGGCCCCTTTTTCTTCTGCGAAAAAAACGTTATAGGACACGTGTATCTGGACATGCTGGAAAATTGGCTCATGCCACAACTGGAGACCGACAGCGCCGACTTCATCTTTCAACAGGATGGTGCTCCACCGCACTTCCATCATGATGTTCGGCATTTCTTAAACAGGAGATTGGAAAACCGATGGATCGGTCGTGGTGGAGATCATGATTAACAATTCATGTCATGGCCTCCACATTCTCCTGACTTAACCCCATGCGATTTCTTTCTGTGGGGTTATGTGAAAGATTCAGTGTTTAATCCTCCTCTACCAAGAAACGTGCCAGAACTGCGAGCTCGCATCAACGATGCTTTCGAACTCATTGATGGGGACATGCTGCGCCGAGTGTGGGAGGAACTTGATTATCGGCTTGATGTCTGCCGAATCACTAAAGGGGCACATAACGAAAATTTGTGAATGCCTAAAAAAAACTTTTTGTGATAGTGACCAGGTTGACTACCACTGGTATTAACGAAAACAACGCCTTCTTCAGTGCAGTGCTGCGCAGTGATGAATCTACCTTCCACGTCTGTGGCAAAGTTAACTGGCATAACTGTCGAAAATGGGGAACCGAGACTGCATGAGAAGTGACGGAGTACGAAATGGACACACCAATAGCTAATGTGTGTTGGGATTAAATAAACATGGTGTGACTGGTACATTTTTTTATGGAGTCTACAGTGACAAGGCACCGGAATCTCGACATGTCAGCTAAGTATGCAATTACACAGATGCCCCGACGTCATTTTCCAGCAGAATGATTATGATGCGCCGCCCCATTATCACGAGGATGTCCACATTTCTCCATGAGACGATTCCTGAGCAGTGTATGGGATGAGGGGAGGGGGGGGGGGAGTCCCATTGGCTGGACCACTCGGTGTCCCGATCTGACCCAGATGAATTGCAGTGCATGGGGATTTATCAAGGACATTGTTTACATAACCAAGGTTCGAGATCTGCTAGATCTGACACACGCCACAATAAAGGTCATGACATTCGTCATGCTTACTAACATGTGGTGAGAAGTGGAGTACCGTTTCGACGTCTGTCGAGCTACAAACTGTAGCTGTACCAACGTGCATAAAAATATTTGCATTTCTGTGTACAACTTTGGCCAAATAAACTTGTAAACCTTAACAGGTACTGAAAGACGAACAAATATTTTTGTATGCCTTTAACCAGGATACTCTGTATACAGATATAAAACACTGTGAAAAGTAGCATCTTACTACCCCACTATAATCTCCCAGGACATACATGGTACGACACTCCATATAAAAGGTTCTAGAGGTATAGTTCCCTCCGAGAAGGGGAACATTTTGAGTGTAGAAGAAAACCAAGAAATGATAATAACTGTTTAACATGGAAGGTACTGACTTTACTACAGAGAAGAAAGATAGAGGGTGCCAAACAATACATAGTAAAGACTAACTACATGTTGTTACACCTGGATCAGTGCACCACACTCTTCATTACACAGAAAATATGTATATAGAATAATCACTTAATAGTTCGTAACTTCGTCACCTCTGGATCGTCATATATTGCAGCAAACATCAAGAGGATAACCAGTCAATAACTTGCAGAAGTGCAATTCAAAATGTAATCGAGTTGAAATCCAATGAACAGCCAGTTCATGAAAGTACGATCTAATCTAAGTGGAAATTTTGGCACAGCATGATTCGAAGTGCCTTGCAGGTCCACCTAGGTATGCGCGGCCAGCGCAGCGTATTGCTAACCGAAGGGGGCAGGGTTCGTTTCGCGACTGAGTCGGATATGTTATCCGCTAGGTGACTGGGTGTTGTGTTGTCCGCACATTCGTATGGTCATAATTGAAATTCCAACGTTAAGATGGCTGTATGGTCACGTCCCGAAAGCAAATAAATTAAAAAATAAAGTGTTTCGCAGCCACCGAGAGAGCGAGTTTCTTATCTCTGGCTTGACGTCAGCAACCAGGCCCTTCTGAAGGTCCACTGGCTACTCATACATGCCGCTGGAGGAGTTGTTGACGATAGATATTTCAGTGTATCGACTTTGCTGTTAGATGACAGAGATATAGGAGATGCACTTGGCATCCACGAGGTGAGATGGGGAGGAAACAGTGTGACAGAAAGTGGTAAATAAAGCCTGTACTATTTCGAAGAGGTAGAAAACGGAGCAAATAGTGTGGGAATACTGTTAGGACAGAAACTGAAAAACGAGGTAAAGTAGATAGAATATATAGATGGAAGACTGATAATGATAAGTCTACAGGGAAAACAGAGAGACGTGGTATTAACACAGGTATACATGCCAACCAGCCAACACAAATATGAGGAGATAGAAGAATACTATGAAAAGATCAAATGTCTCAGAGGAAATAGAGAACGAAAATTCCTATATTTCTGTTATGGAGGATTGAAGCGCAGTGGCTGGGGAAGAAAACAGAGGAAATATTGTTGCAAACGTTGGACTAACTACCAGGAATAATAGAGGTGAAATGTTGATTAATTTACGCTGATGATCCAAACCATTATGACTATCTGCGTAATAGCTTGTTTGTCCGTCTTTGAAACGAAATATATCACTGATTCTGCGTATCAGGGATCCGACAGTTTATTGGCAGGTTTGTATAGCTTTGAATGTCTAGGCACAGTGCATGTAATTCGTGTACACAACGGCCCGCTAATTTGCGTACGCGGTGATGGCGTCCCATAGCGACCCAGATGGGTTCCACAGGATTCACATCAGGCGAAACTGATTGCCGAGACTTCAAAGTGAGTTCACATGATGCTCCTCAAACCACTGGCTCCGAGATGTGGACATTTATACTGTTGGGAGGTGACATCGTCGTGGAGGAAGACATCAAGCATGAAGGGATGCAGATGGTTCGCAGCTGTCAGCTTGCCTTCGACTACTGCCAAAGGTCCCACGCAAGTGCAGGAAAATGTCTCCCATAGCATAACAATGCACCCACCAGCCTGCGTACGTGGCCCGCTGCAAATTGAACAATGTGTTCCGAAATGCTTGTGCTTGCATCACCATTGTGCTCTTTCGGTAGGGATGCCACAGATCACCATCTATCCTGCTTTACAGAGCAGACTAGACTCCGAACCCCACGTTTTGTAAATGGTCGTGGACGTCCAACCATTTAGCGCCTAGTGGGAGTTTCACTGTCCTTCTACCTCTTTCCGTAGATGCTCACGACAGGAGCACGTGAGCATTCGACCAGTATCGCCGCTTTCGAGATACTCGTTCACAGGCTCTAAGTAATAATAATAATCTGCCATATGTTATTTATCTCAATCGAATTCCCCATTTGCACCCCATATCTTCGCTAGGGTGATCCACCGTCGCCGGCCGGAGTGGCCGAGCGGTTCTAGGCGCTTCAGTCTGGAACCGCGCCACCGCTACGGTCGCAGGTTGGAATCCTGCCTCGGGCATGGACGTGTGTGATGTCCTTAGGTTAGTTAGATTTAAGTAGTTCTAAGTTCTAGGGGACTGATGACCTCAGATGTTAAGTCCCTTAGTGCTCAGAGCCATTTGAACCATTTATTTCATCCTCCGTTCGTGTCTGTTCCTCTTACTGTACATACTTTTGTTAGAGCGTCACGTGCCCACAAAGCCACCAGCCGCTATTCAACGTCACAATGGACAGTGGTCACAACGTTTTGGCTTATCAGTGTATGTAAAGAGAACTCGGTAATTGTTGGCAATAACTGGTTTCAGAGAAACAAAAGAAGGCGATATACATAGGTTTCTAGTCTGAATGAAGAGAGGTACCAAGTGGACTACATACTTATGTATAAAATACGTAGGAACTGCCAGAATAATGCTAAGGCTTACACAGCAGCTGACCTAAGGTCTGAGTACGGCCTGCTGATAGGGGAAATACAAGTGAAGTTGAAGAAAATATGGACAAAAGACGCTAAAGAGAAGACTCTAAGGAAACTCTAGAAGTTGTAGGAAACACAGAGTCTAAAAACATCAGGCAAAAATGGGTAACGGAAAACATGCTGAAAAAGATGGTACATTTTGGAAAGTGGAAGAATGTGGAGAATGGAGAAGGAAAAGTAACGTATAGCAAACTGAATAATGAATTAAGAAGAGTGACAGAACATGCAAGACAAAAATATATGAAAAGGAAATGTCTGCATGAGAAATATCAAAGACCAAGCAATACAAAGAATCAAGAAGAGGTAAATGTGCCAGGTGATGAAAATGGACATGATATTTTGGATGAACTGCTAAAAGCACTGAACGAAATGAAAAATAGCAAGGCATGTGGAATTGACTATTTGCTAGCAGGAATGATGAACAGCTTGGGAGACAGAGGGAGGAGAGGGACAGTCCACCTTTGTATGACATAAACGAAAAAGGGGAATGGCCTGAGGACTTCATCATGACAGTAATGTGACCACCTGATAAAAAGAAGTATATCTGAAGTGTGAAGAACATCGGACTATCAGTTTAATTTCTCATGTAACCAAATGATACTGTGAGTGTTAACAAGAGGTTACAGGGAAAGCTAGATTGACACAGTGCAAACGAACAGCTCGAAAGTGGAAAAGTGCAAGTCGACTACCAAGAAGTATAGAAGAGAGATGTGTTTAGGGACGGAAATCTTTTAGTGTTTACGTTGACCTAGAAAAGAGTTTAGACATAATACAATGGAACTAGATGATCAGTATTTTGAAGAAGAAAGGAGTTTACTGGAAGGAGAGAAGATTAGTAGAAAATTTATATTTAGAACAAAAGATAAGAGCTGGAAAGGAATGTCCGAGGAAACAATGAGTAAGAGGGGAGGGAGGAAAGGCTGCTGTCTTTCCCTACTGTTCTTTAGCATATACCTAGAGGTAATCATTCTGAAATGCCCAGATAAAAAAATGGAGTTTGTATTGGAGGAAACATAATAGCACGTATGCAATTTGTGGATTATATGGTGTTACTGCCAGGAAGTGAATTAGCGCAAATAAAATGTGTAAGTAGGCTGTTTAGGTTCTTATATTGATAACGCCACCGCCATGTAGCGCTCTGTATGAAAATCCCTGGCTGTGCTGTGTGCAGTCTGTAGCTGGTTGGCATTGTTGTAATACTCGCCATTGTAGCGTTGGGCAGTTGGCTGTTAACAGCGCGTAGCGTTGCGCAGTTGGAGGTGAGCCGCCAGCAGTGGTGGATGTGGGGAGAGAGATGGCGGAATTTTGAAAGCGGACGATCTGGACGTGTGTCCATCAGAAAGAGTAAATTTGTAATATTGGATATCATGGACTGATATATATATTATCACTTTTGAACACTATTAAGGTAAATACATTGTTTGTTCTCTATCAAAATCTTTCATTTGCTAACTATGCCTATCAGTAGTTAGTGCCTTCAGTAGTTAGAATCTTTTATTTAGCTGGCATTAGTGGCGCTCGCTGTATTGCAGTAGTTCGAGTAACGAAGATTTTTGTGAGGTAAGTGATTTGTGAAAGGTATAGGCCATTCGTTTGTAGGGATTTTTGAAAGTCAGATTGCGTTGCGCTAAAAATAGTGTGTGTCAGTTTAGTGTTGATCAGAATAAGTAAAGAGAGTAATGTCTGAGTACGTTCAGTTTTGCTCAGCTGTTTGAAAATCAAATAATGTAAGAGGTTTATCAGCACAGTAATTCATTAATTTTTTTAAGGGGATGTTTCATACGTCGACCCTTAGCCGAGGATACCTCACTGGAATCTTCTGATTTTTTTCTTATAGTTTGTGTAATTAGTGTAGCTATTGTTTATTGCTAGTGCGTAATTATAGAGAGAATTTCCTTTGTAGTTGCAGTCTTTCATTGTTGTTGTGGCATGCATGTAGATTTGCATCAAGTATTTCGCAGCTGCGCTTGCAATTAACTAGATATTATTTTCAGTGCTATGTTAATGTGTTTTGTTATTTTGCTCTTCAAATTGTGCTTTTCTGTGTTATCGTGTGAAATATTGTGACAATAATGGCGTGTGAAAAACGTAATACTAGGCTCCAAAGTAGACTGAGAAATACAGTGAAGACGAAAGCAGTGCGTCAGAGCCACCGTATAATGAATTAACTAATGTTCAAAGTAGTAATTTGGTAATTGTGCATAGGGAAATGGAGCGGGCTGCAAATAATGGTGTAGACAGTGAAACAATTAGTGAACAGGGAAGCATTATCGATCGATCGGTCGGCAACAGCTCGCCTCAGGAATCCGAAATGACAGGACACAATCTCGCAAATACTGTAGATTCAGATTTTGGGTCCTCACCGTTTTCTCAAATAAATCAAGACACATTTTCTGCTTTTCAAAATGCGAATATTGCCGGTTCAAACGCACTGCCGAATAGCACTGAGGAACATGTATCAGACACCAGTACATTGTTATTACAGCTAATGCAACAAATGGGACGAAGGCTACAAAAGTCAGACACAACGCTTGAACAAAATCAGAAACAAATCGGACAAAATCTTCAAAAGTTAGACACAATGGAACAAAATCAGAGACAAACACATCAAAAGCTTCGAAAGTTAGACACAATGGAACAAAATCTTCAGAAGCTGGACACCACGCTTGAACAAACATGTGAAGATTTAACTACTGAGTTACTTAACATTGATGTCTGTAATGACGTAAAAACACAAATTTGTGAGCATTTTCAACCTATTTTTTCACGGCATGAAAATACATTACAGAATCACGAAGCAGCCATACAAGAACTGCAAACTATTGTTTATGAAAATCATGAGACCTTGCAAGCTAAAACTGACTCAGTTGCATCTACCGATTCGGTTACACAACTTGCAAAAACTCAGGAAAACTTAAAGAACACAGTAGATACTCTGAAAATTGGTTCAGAAAGACACATGGAGGAAATTAGTTCATTATCAAAGTAGTAGAACTTTCGGATCAGCTAAATAATTTATTTACGAAGGTAAATGATAATCTGAATGACACAAAACCGGTAGTCTTTAACGACACAGAAGAGTACGAACAAATTAGGAAATTAAAAAAAAAATCAGAATCAAATTAATACGCAACACCAAAGAGAAATCCAGGAAGTATAAGATCAGCTGACGCAGGTAATACACGAATTACGTATTTCAGAGGACACTCGTGCTCCAATACAGGAAGAGGGACATAGAAATACGGAACAGCCACAAAATAATAAAACAGGGTACTTCGGAAATTATGAAAGAAATTGGCAAGGTACACCGAATTTTGAGATGGAACCGCCGAAACGAAGTAACAATGACCGATATGCGACTCGCCGACATGATGATTTTGACTATAAGCTGTTCATTACTACACGTAAATTCAAAACATTTAAGAATTCTGGCAACGACATTCATCCACAAGCGTGGCTTCATCAATTCTCTCATTGTTTTCCTCCCAACAGGTCATTAGAGCACAGATTAGAATTTATGTGTGGCTATTTAGAGAATGAACCAGCTGTAAGAATGCGATCGGTCATTCACGATTGTCACAGTGAAGGAGAATTTTATCATGCCTTTCTCTCAGCATATTGGTCCCAAGCTACACAAGACCGAGTAAAACATAGCATCATAATGATGAAGCATTTCGAACAATCTGTATTTCCAGTCTTGTCAAATATTTTGAAGACATGTTACACAAGAATCAGTAGGTTTAAAATCCATACAGCCCCTCAGAACTCATCCGCATTTGTTTAATCAAATTGCCTGAACATTTGCGACATATTATTTTGGCAGGACGTTCCAAAGACGACATTGAAGCTTTTCAGGGACTCTTACAAGAATTGGAAATCGACACTGACAATCGCGGGACGCGAAAACAGGAACGTAAGAATTACAGGTCACATCCGTCGCAATTCCGCGATGAAAGAAACAATAACTGGACACGACAAGGCTATTCTTACAATGAAAATCGTGACCAAAACAGACAGCACCCGTATGACAACCGTTGGCGGAATAATAGTTACAGAGAAAGATCGCATTTCCGTAGTAATGAATATGACAGAGATAACCATAGAAACAGACAATATGGGAACCAAAACATTTATTATCAAGGGGGACAGAATAACTTCAGACGCAACAGTTCAGCGCGCAGTTACGATTCAGGGATAAATTCTCCACCACGTGGCCGACAAGAGAGAAACTATGGAATCTACCGACATGACGACAGACGATATAATCGTAACGACAGACCTGAATTTCATCAGAACTGGCGGGATTCAAACAGGGCAGGGCCCTCTCGACAAGGTAAATTTGTAGAAGTTAGGTCTCCTAATCCCAATAACGCCGCGCGCCAACAATGAGACAGACAGATTTGACTCGCACCTCAGGCAGCCACGTGCGCCGGCTGGCTCAGAGAAAAATAACATAGACGCTAACCCTGAGAAAATTTGAGGATTCTTTACCGATGTACCATATACTACATGATAATTCCGTTTAAGCTGGAGCTCTGCATAGTAGGAAGAGTAAAGGGTTGCAACACATTTCACATGTAAAACCGTTTATTGGAAGATAATCTGCTTTTTAACTTAGTATTTGCCATAAAATATTTTCACTTCACTCTACTAGTACAATTTGTCACACTGAGAAACTGTTAACATGCAACAATGTTTTGAAGTTAACTATCCAGTCTAGAACGTAGGGAACATATTTAGACAGTATTTACGAGTGCATTGTTGTAGTGAACAGACGACACAGTGTTAGTGTGTGTGTACATTCTTGCTTGTTAGTTGCATTATTACGTAACGACTATAAGGCTCACATACTTAGAACATGTACTGGTACTGCTAACATTTTGGTTTACTTTAAAATACATTCTGGATTTAAAGTACTTTCTGAGAGATACCATATGACACAGTGGTTAGTTTATTTGACAGCTACACGATTATATCACGACGCTACTAACCTGTAATACAATTTACATTGTTGCTTTTATGCTGTATCTGTTTTATATCTGCACAGTTTTTCTGAATTATTCTGGAAAGTAAAACATGTTTTAGTAGTAACTTCGTGGCATAGCTACAATGAGACAGCCTTTTCCATAGCACAACAATACGTTACAGTACAGTACTTACTTCATCATGGCAATAAGCGTAATAACTATGATATCTAAAGGCAAAGCATTTCACTTTTGTTTATTACGAGGTAAGCACATTGACTTCTACATAACGTTGCTTACAGACGACGGTAATTACGACACTTGGCACATTTTTTTACCCTCAAGTAATGACAGAGACTATGTTACAACAAGACGCACAATTTAGCGCGGCAGTACACGTATTTGAGTGATTAATTTTTTACTTAAAACATTTATCTTTAAAGATTTTTGAATTAAATGATACAAACGTTTTCCGTGATACATTTCATTCCGTTGCTGTAATCTGTAACACCTGAGGGTATAATTACATTAATCCTCAGGGGGGTACACGCTTACTTTGTGTACCATGTGTTTGGCAAGCACAAGGAGCTCTAGCTGATACGGTATTTGCTTATACAACTTTACACATCGGTACCATACTTCTCTAACACTGAATTACACAGCTATCTGATTATTTAACAGAGAAACAAAAATTTTTTTACTATGTCAGTGACACATGTTTACGCAATTATACAGTTGGATAATTTCACGCTTATGAAATTGTATTTTGTCTGTACTTTGTGAACTGTTCATATTTTTTCTGAACCATTGTGATACCGGTACTATGAGAGCTTTGAATGATATATTTGGTGTGGGATCACGATTTTTAAAGTACGATTGAGGTAGATGACACTATTGAAATGAGCAGAGAATTTTTTTTTGGTTTTGAAATTATTGCAGAAGGCTATGACGTTTTTGAGATTTAACTGAGGTGTTATGATGTTATTATTACGACGACGATGTGTATTATGCTGTTGAGGTATGTTTATGATCAATAAGATGATGCTACCGCATATGAGGAATGTGATTACATGTTTATATGTATATGAATAATGAGTAGTGGTTAGGGACTCTGATTTGTGGAAAAGGATGTTGGAAACCAAGAATCGTACTTTAAGCATTATGAAATGTGTGTACATGTGTGAATGTATCACAATGCCACTGAACATTTTTTGGACACTGTTATATTTATAGGATTTTGTTTCTACACATTTGTAACGCAAATTATCGACCTGTGAAATTTTTTATATGAGACTGTCACTGTAGCGCAAACTGCTGTCGTAAATATTTCGGTAAGAAAGCTAAGTGACCTTGACGTAATGCGCTGTAGGCACCAAGCTATGTGACAGTCACCTGGAAAAAAAAGCCGTGCCTTTCAGAGGCACAAAAAAAAGGAGAGGCCACTATCCTCGCTATTGACATTCCTTTGTAGAAAGCATCGCAAATATGACGCGCTATTACTTGGAAACATATGATTATACTGTGGAGTATGTACTTTTTGCTACTTACTGAAATGCTTATGAATTGATGGGAAATATTCTTACATCTGCACACCTGATTGTGACATGCGTCTTTCTATGAGAATTGAGAGAATTTCTACTAACTTATGAAATGCCACATGGGTTTCCAGCTGTGTTGCAGCATTGGTTTTATAAAATAATATTAAATTACTACTGATTTATTTTTCTTGTTGCTGCACATTGGCTCATATTCGTTGTAATGTTGCATTTTGCTCTGCTAATTTAGATATACAGCTGCTTGCTTTGCCAATTTGCATTTTTTTGAAATTGGTGTTTGTGTTAATTGTTTTGTACTGCTGCATTGCCTCGTCCCTTAGTATATATATCTGAGCTCAGTAGATTTAAGGTAGCTTAAGAGAGGGTAGACTATATAAGAAACTAACTATGGAGAATAGGGAAAGAATGCATTGAGGAGTTATATGAAAAAGATTTGGGCCAAAATGAGTATTGTACACTGAGAAATAATTATTTTGGAAGAAATATAAATAGAATACAGAAAGCATGTATAGATAAGACTTTTTGGGAATAATGATGAATGTAGGGAGATCTCCAAGAAGTAAAGAAAGTTTTGTTTGCAAAATGCTGCAGTAAAACAAACCCTGTCATTTCCTTTTGTATTATTTCTCTATGTGTTTGTGTACCCTTGTGTGTTTGTGTTCCTCCTGTCTTTATATGTTTATCTGATAAGACTGATGTTGTAGAATTTTTCTAATACTCAGCTACATTCGCTATGATGAGGAATACTGTTATCCTCAAATATAATTTGCATTAATAATATGTTATTTACTTTGTAAAGATGTTTAGACATTATTTATTTTGTTCTGTTTCAATGCTCTTGTGTAAAATTAATGTTTCGAAAACTATTCTCATTATTTTATTTATTTTCTTATGTCATCATTCCTGTAACACTGATGCACATGTTAATTTCTATTCTTTTGTAAAGCCTGTATTGATACAAATGTTATCTGTATTATTATGTTTTTAATGATGTTTTCTGTACCTTTGTGATTGTATTCTCATGTTATAAAATTGTAATTGACACCAGTTGATCAAATTAAGCAACTTGTAAGCATTCATTTCACTGAACGTATTTCTGTTGGTCATAGTATATGCACAATATGTAAAAGAAAAAAAAAAAAAGAGGTCTGTTAGTGCTCGCATGTGTGTTGATAATTCAGCAAGGGACTGGTTAACAGCATTGCTGGTTCTAAGGACAATTCCAAAAACTTTGTGAGTGGACAAGTGGTGGTTTATGGACTTGTGATATTGTCCTTAAGACTCTTCGATGGTGATTGTGCACCTGCACAGTCGCAACAGATGGCTGCTGGCTGTCTCCACAAGGACTGCAGTGGGTCTGCACCTCTGGTGGCCCACCAATACTGTAATCTCTAACAAGACTACAGTGGTCTGCTCTGTGATGACCAACCTACCAATATTCTTCAATTTCGACTGACTCTGCTGTGGGTTTGCTCTGTTGTGGCCCATTACCTGTCTGCATGTCAAGAGTCAGCACTGTCATTCCGTAGGAAGGACAACACTACTTCTTCAAGACTGCATGGAAATCCACTACTTCCGTGTGCATTTTCTTTTACTGCTCAGACTTCGAGAAAAAAACACTGTAATTTTACTGTGATGAATGATCCGGACTGTGTTTATGGACTGTGAGAAAATTTTGGCTTTTGACCAACATTGTATCAATAAGTGTGTGCATTTGATTTCTTTGTTATTGTAATTGTGAAAAAATTTTAACAAATATGTACTGGTCAGTTCCCAAAACAATTTGTAAATTTTTTTGTGGGGAGCATGGGGGCTATGTAAGTAGGCTGTTTAGGTTCTTATATCGGTAACGCCAACGCCACATAGCGCTCTGTATGAAAATCACTGGCTGTGCTGTGTGCAGTCTGTGGCTGATTGGCATTGTTGTAATACTCGCCATTGTAGCGTTGGGCAATTGGCTGTTAACAGCGCATAGCACTGCGCAGTTGGAGGTGAGCCGCCAGAAGTGGTGGATGTGGGGAGAGAGATGGCGGAATTTTGAGAGCGGACGATCTGGACGCATGTCCATCAGAAAGAGTAAATTTGTAATATTTGGTATCATGGACTGATATATATATATTATCACTTTTGAACACTATTAAGGTAAATACATTGTTTGTTCTCTATCAAAATCTTTCATTTGCTAACTATGCCTGTCAGTAGTTAGTGCCTTCAGTAGTTAGAATCTTTTATTTTGCTGGCATTAGTGGCGCTCGCTGTATTGCAGTAGTTCGAGTAATGAAGATTTTTGTGAGGTAAGTGATTTGTGAAACGCATAGGTTAATGTTAGTCAGGGCCATTCTTTTGTGGGGATTTTTGAAAGTCAGAGTGCGTTGTGCTAAAAATATTGTGTGTCAGTTTAGTGTTGATCAGAATAAGTAAATAGAGTAATGTCTGAGTACGTTCAGTTTTGCTCAGCTGTTTGAAAATCAAATAATGTAAGAGGTTTATCAGCACAGTAATTCATTAATTTTTTTAAGGGGATGTTTCAAATGTTACAAGATATGAATGACGCCTGTGGAGAATATGGTGTGAAGAGCAAGAAGAGGAAAACATACTGCCTGTTCATTGGGAAAGGAGGTAAACTAGGTAATATTGGGATAGGTGAAATTAAAATTAGGCAAATGACAGCTGTGAAGTACCTAGAAAGCATAATGAAGGGAGATCAAAGGTGACACTAAGAGGTCAAAGCTCCAATTGCGGTAGCTTCCACGGCAAGAGAAACTTTTTACGTAGAAAACTGTATGAAAAGCTCATTAAAAGATTAGATAAATGTTCTGTCTGGAGACTGGCAGTCTACTCAACTACAAGAGACGACAAAAGGAGACTGGAAGCATTTAGGATGTGGGTGTGGAGGAGGATGGAAAAGATTAGTTGTGTACAGAGAGTGATTAATGAAGAAGTGTCGGGAAGAATGGAAGAGGGAAGAAGGCTATGGAAGTTATAAGAAAAAGAAAGAATAATTGACTTGGTCAGCTGTTGTGACAAGAGTTATTGATGGTGAATGCAGTGGAAGGATTAGTGTGTGGGAGAAGAATGAAAGGAAGGAAAAGATACAAGATAATGGATGACATTAAAGGCAGTGAAAGCTGCGTTGAAACGAAGAGAGCAGCAAAAGACAGAAAGATATTGAGGGCAACTACTCAAAGACCTTCCTTCAGGCAAAACATGTAATAATAATAATAATAATAATAATGTATACTTGCCCACAACAACACGGAATTTTATATACCCCATATTCCGCGGGTGGTTGCCGTACATCTTCTGTCGTTCTTATGCATTGTTTTATATTCAAGATCATTTCAATTCCATATTTGGCAAACAATTTCCAGATCCGATCAGTAATCTTAATAAACAGAAGGAAAACTCTCTCAGCTGTTGGCTGTTGTTTCGTATTAGTACTGGCATTATCACTTACTGGCCTGAAGTGCTCGATGTACCTCCTTACCGGAGTAGCCAATTTTCTTGAAAGCCGATCATAAGTGATTCAGCTTACCTAGTAAATAAATCGCCTCACAAATTTTATGAGCATTGTCCAACAAGGTTTTAACGAAACCAATTTTTTTCTGGGTTGATGGTTGCCTTCTTGTGGAGGCACTGATTAATGTGTGTCTTCTACACATTATCCATCGTTGTGCTCTGTCTGTTTCGGCTTTGGTCGGACTTTCCGGAAGTAGCCAGTACACCGTGACATTTCATTTAGTATTGCGGCGTCGTTCTTTTCGACTGGTGCAACTCTCTTCAGTTCGGCAGAATCATGATGCCAGCGCTATTTGTTTATGGTTTATGGTATGAAACACGTTCACAGGTCCAGTGACTGTAAGCACAAAAAGAGATGGTCTAGCAATTTGTCATCACAAGCCTTTAAAAATGAATGAGAATGACAGTACAGAGAGAAGATAATTCTCAATATCTATTATGCAAACGCTAAATTGATGAATACTGCAAATTTGCTATGAAACGACGTTACAGTACCAAGCACAAAAAATTTAAGGATTTAGTTGACAATGAAAGATCAAAAAATTACAACGATCGACAGACAGAATTCATTGTTCTGAACATCAAGTAGCACTTTGTGCAAAATTTGCAGGCATGGAGCATATGAAGAAATAAAATTGAACGAAGAGTATCGAGACTTTATATATTATTACAAAGTACGTTGGTTAAGTCAAGGAGAATGTCTGGAACTATTTTTAGATTTGAAACTCGCTATTGTTGAAGCTATGAAGGAAAATGACGTGCAGGAACGAAAGTTAGAACATCTGGAATGAACCGCCAATCTCACAGTTTAAGTGGATTTGACTGCCCACTGCCCACAATAAGACACTGATAGGTGAGGAACCACTTATTTCCGATTTGATGGGGACGCATTTAAAAGTAAAATCGGATTGTAGAGAAGACAGCTTCTGAGAAACACAGTCCAGTTCGCTAAGCTCAATGTGGCTTTGAAAGAATTACAAGGACACATTCAAAATGTTTTGAAGATTCTGCCAATCTTACACCAGTTTTCAATCGGTTTTCGAGACCGTTTGACATTTAGTTGAAAAGCTCCCCTACGCATGTGCAGATGTAACTGATTGATTGGCAGTGTAATTTCCGTTTTAAAGACAAATCCCACTGTGCCAAAACTATCCAGATGATTGAATTGTTTTCATATGGCAGAATTTCCAAGTTCCCATAACGAGGTTGCAAAAGTGCTAGAATATTTGGATCAACTTATAGGTGTGAAAGACCTCTTTTATCATAAAACAAATTAAGACACAATTATATGGTAACCTGCGTGCAAGAAGCTGTGAAACTGTCTTCGTTTGTCCATATGCCGACAATGGGTACCAGATAAACATTACATTATATCTTCAGCATGTCAAACATAATTAATGAAAATTTCCTTCATTTGTGATCTGTAGTGTTGAAAAATATGAAATATGAATCGAAGTCGTATGCAGTGTGACTGCATTGCCATATAAATACGGCACGTTTGCAGTTTGCCTCTCTTCCCCCTCCTCAAGCTCAGATAGGGGAACGATGTGGCGGTAGTGGAAGTGTGCAACCAGACCGAGCGCTATGACACGTGAGCCATGTCTTGGCTAGCGAGCCAGGTTCTTTGCCGCTCCCGATTAAGAGCATCTGATGTTGATAAAATGCACTAATTCCTTAGTTAAGGAACTAGAGTCACCATTGTTGGTTACCTATTAAACTTTTAAGATCCATTGTTCTGTTATAATAATGACCTGAGAACTCTGAACGATTGTATTGATACTTTGCTGAAAGAGGAAGTCTTGGGGAAAGAATCATTCAGTGGCAACATTTTTTTTGTAAAAGAATCATTTGAACCCAGCATTGCACAAAGAGAGTAGCTGATTCACTTTCCAGGCCAGGGCTCATTCATCGATCACATTTAAGTTATTCTGAAGATGATGAGTGACAGAATAACAGAGTATGGAATTATTAGTAAACACTTTTTAAATAAAGATAAATGAACCGTTCACAACTTAAGAACTGTTTCCCACAGAGGCAAGTGTGGCAACATTTTGTTGAATTGTGTTTGTGTGTAACATATTTGAAAACTGAGGATGTCGAATTAAACGCCTTTCCGCCATCAATTTTCAACCTTATTTTATTGGGCAGGTGATGACTGAAGTTGTCACTGCAACAAATATCTACTAAAGGCAACATTGCTGGACCCTGTTTTGATCACAAGCGAGGTAGATTATTTCTGCAAGTCGCTCAGGAGCCTGAATATGCCGGAGTGAAACGCTGAAACTGGTTGCCCAATGAAATAAGGCTGAAAATTGGTGGCTTAAAGGCGTTTAATTTGACATTATGTATCGAACAGCCGAGTCCCGCAACCATCGCTAAAAAGATAGACATACAGAGACTATTTGAAAACTTGTAGAAATAATAGAAGGATGGGTAGTGTTCTGAGATTGTGACGCCTTGTCGTATTTAAATATGAAGTTGCTCACTGACATATACACTGTGCGTCCAAAACGCGTGACTGCAGAGCCCAAGGACAATTTTGTAGACTAGGCGGTGACACAAATAACACGTGATTCACACACACACAGCATTCGCAGATGCAACAGGTTAATGCGATAGACGGAAATTTTGCCTTGCTACCAGGAAAGTCACACGTTACAGTGCTACTTGTGTAACAGGTCTAAAAATATCGTACTCGTGATCTTCAGACTCCACAGAGAAGTGGAAACAGGATGAAGAGAGAGCAGCCCTGAAGTTGCCCATCTGACCAAGCGTATCCTTCAGAGAATAACGAGCACTGAAAAACCCACTGTGAAAATCGATCAGCTACACTACATGAGCAAAGGTATCTGGACAACTGTTAGTGGAAATTGATATGGAGTGTGTCCACACTCCACGTTTATGATGGCTTGAACTTCCAGTGAGACGTTTGAATATCTGCGGAGGAATGACAGCCCATTCTTCTCCGAAACCTGAGAAGGTATTGGAGTTCGATGCTGGGGTCTGGAGCGAAGACGACCTTCTGACTCATCCTAGAGGAATTCCGTTGGGTTCAAGTCGTGACTATGGGTAGGCCACTCCATTTCAGGAAAGTTATTGTCCCCTGGACATTGCCTCACAATGCTGCTTTATGACACGGTGGATTGTCATGCTGATACAATCATCGTTTCCGAATGGTTACTTTACTGTATGCAATATACAATGCTTAAAATGTGGTCATATCATTCAGCATTTAATGTTTTCTTAAGCGCAACAAGGGAACCATACCGTAACCAGGAAAAACAACCCCACACAGTAACACCATCTCCTCCATACTTTATAATCCTGCCACTACTATTGTAATTTAGTATTCTTGTACCTAGATAATAAAACCTGTATCTATGTTGCTTCCTGTAACCCTGTTACTAAAATTTAGTTTAGTTTCCAAATAAAGTACACTATAGGAGGACAGTCCTATTAATAGAAAAGGCTAATCAATAGAGTTACCCTTTTTACAGGAATTGACCGTGTGTTGTGTCTAATGGATAAGTAAATCAGACTATACACTTCTTTTCCTAAGATTTTACCCAGCGGTTAAATAGAATATTATATTGAAGCTAGGACTACTCAGTTACAAGTTCATTTAGAGGTTTAAAATATGTATTAACTGTCGCCAGCCTATCCAGGCAATGAAATAGTGAAGTACTGGGAAAGCAGAAGTATGAATTTTGCCTATTTTCATGCTTTTGTTTAAGTTGCTTCTTCAAATAAATGTTACTCCACGCAAACAATGTTGGACTGCACTCTTATACATTAAGTTTTTTGAAAGAGAAAGAGCCCAATAGGTAACTTGAAGTAAGCTGAAAAAATTTGGCCAGGGGGGACCTTTAGAAATGCACTTTCCATAACAAAAAAAATTAAATACTAAAACAATTAGGTACTAAAGCACGCACTTTTCACACTGATCATTTAACTTCAAGAAAAACTCGTCCTTACTGGAATTTAATTTCAAACGCTGTTACTCTTTGAATTAATTCTGTATAGTCATTAAACAGATTATAATAACTTGGCTTCCCTTTGATTGAATTTTATGCAAGCAAACTTTTACTATAGCACATTACAGTAGTTAAGAAAACAAGTTCAAGAATGATTATTGAAACGCGGTTTAAATTAATGGTTCACGCCGTACAAAAGTAAAATTTAAAAAAATCTTATGTGATGGCTGTAAGCTTGGGTGTGGCGAACAATTATGACGGCTACACTACGCACAGTATAGCCTGCAAGTATCTTCCTGTATGGGCTCAATTTCTCTTTTTGTCGTCTTTTGATTTTACATTCAGTAGCCCAAAAACATGCAGGTATGCCGTAAGCCGTTTGCAGTCCTCATCCGAGGCATTTTTGTGCAAATTTGCAGCCAAAGCTTCTCCTGCTCCACAAAGGTGTTGCCTCAATCACTGCTGTCTACAGATTGTGTGAATTACTTCCCGTGCTTGCTTAAGTAACGCGCCAATTCGCCTTCGTCACCATTTCCTCTCCCCAGAGCCACTTTCGTTTCAAACAAAAGAACCCTGGCTTTTACATAACACCTATTTCTGACATTGTTCCTAAGCGTGACAATTTCTTACACCTGTCAAATTTACATCAACACGAACATTTTATACACACAAATATTTTTAAATGCAAAATGTCATCAGAAAATTATTTAGCGTACTAAACAATTTATACAGTATATTTTATATACGTTACTCACATACAATGCATAGAGCTTCAACCTCCAGTATGGCACATTTTACTTTACACCTGCAGAAAATATAGAACCAACAGGCGAAAATTGTAAAGGAAACAATTACAAAAAATTTAGATGAACCATAAACAAGTAGCGCTATACTCGCCATTGGGGCACCCCTCTGGCAGCAAACGTGAAGCTGACGAACCGTAGGCGGAATGTCCCGCAATAGACCCGTGTTGTTCGTTATTCAGTGATGGCCCCGCAAGGGGCCTCCCGGCCAATGACGCCAAGCGCTCATTTCGATAGTATTTTACATACATTAGTCACATACCATGCAAAGTACTTCGAACTCCAGTATAGTACACTTTACTTTAAAAATACAGAAAATATAGTACCAAAATGCGGAAATTTTGAAGCGAAAAATTATGAAAAATTTAAATGAACCATAAATAAACAATGTTATAACTTCACTGATGGCACTAACCGCAGCCATTTGCCAAACCCAAACCTTTCCCTATGATTGCTACAAGGTGTAGCGTGAGTCATGACTCCAAATGACTCTTTTCCAGTCATCCACTGTCCAGTGGATTCGCTCTTTACACCACCTCAAGTGTCACTTACCACTGACTGCAGAAATGAGCAGCTTATGGGTTCGACCATTGTTCTTCATTCTTGTTGACTCCTTACACACACAGTCATTGCGCTGGCTCTACAGCTGGCAGCACTGTGTAGCCCACGAGTGATTCCTCCCACTGGTTTCATACGATTTTTTACAGATATCCTGCGCAATGTTCGACGGTTCCTGTCCGTTAGTACATGAGCTCTGCCTGCCTGGCCTTCCTTTAGCTGGGATTGTTTCTTCGCGTTTCCGCTTCAGTCACATAACCAACAGTCGGCTTGGATTGCTTTAGAAGGGTTGAAATGTCCCTGAAGAATCCTATGACCTGCCCACGTTCGAAGACGCTGGGCCATTCTGCTGTTACTGCTTCTCCCGCTAACAATACTTACTGCCTCGCTTTATACTAGTGGGTCCACCTGTTGTGACTGCGATTGATCAGTTCTGCATTACATAGGACGCATCTGGATAATTTTGACCTGACAGAGTACCTTCACCATCACCAAATATGTCAACATTCCTTTATTATGACTGTTTTGCGTGTATTCTATGTTTACATTACGAAGCATCTACACATAATCCGCTATCTGAAAAACAATAGGTGACGCCACACCCTCAAATGGGTGGCTCTTGTATGTACATGTCAGAAAAGCACGTAGAATTAAGTAGAAGAAGTGATAATGCAGGAATTAGTGAACTTCATGAGTTATTAACGAAATCTGAATATCTGTATGTCGCTGATGTGACTAACACATGACCGTAACATAACGACGTTACCGAGTTTTGCGGCTAGTTAAATAGCGACATTTTTTGTCACAGTCTTCTGGCTTGTTCGATGCGCCACATCATCGATTCCTCTGTGAGTTGAACTCCTCATCTCAAAGTACCACTTACATCCAACATCCATGATTATTTGTTAGCTATATTCCAATCTCTGTCTTTCCTGCAATTTTCACTCCGTATGGTTCTGTTTAGTATCATGGAAGTTACTTCTTGATGCCTTTACACATGTCCTACTATCTTCACCCGTCTTCTAATCAGTGCTTCATATACGTTTCTAACCTTTCGAATTCTGTGAAGACTCCCCTCATTTCATATCTTACTAGTTCGTTTTATTTTCAGCATCTTTCTCTAACACCACATCTCAGACGCTTCGATTCTGTTCTTTGTCAGTTTTCTCTATAGTCCATGATTCAGTTTCACACAATGTGGTGCTCCATACGTACATTCTCAAAAATTTCTTCCTAAAATTAAGGCCATTTTTAACCTAGTAGGGTGTTTATTTAAGTGAGAAATGGTCTGTTTCTCTGGCCGCTCCTCATATCCTCCATGTTCCATCCGTCATCCAACGTAGCAGAATTTCTTCATGACACAAAGTCACTACCGATTTCGGTCATAAGCCACCATCTTGGAATCTGTAGAAACGCAAAGAAAAAAAAGAACAACATAAATAACAAAAACAGATCATCTTATGAATAACAGAATAAACAGTGATACTTACAAAAAAATGAATAAAACTACTCGCTTGTCAAACAATTTGAGACATGGAAACACATTTACTGGTATATTCATTATAATTGTGCACATCAAGCAAAGCGAAAATTCATATATATGAAACTGAGGCCCATTCAACAGCAACAGAGTCAGTGGACATATGTAGTCAATATGCAGACATCTCAGATGTCAGAGCTGAGAGACCAAAGGACTCACATTTACACAGATGAAACAAAGTAGTTGACATAATCAATATAGGCAGTTCCATATGACAATACAGTTATAAAATAAACACAGTTTTTTATGTGACTGCTAACTAAGGGTAGAATTTGCACAAATGGTCGAGAAAGAAAAGCCAAATACGAAAAAGTAATAACAATTATCAGTAAATAACTTTTTTGATCAATATAAAATGGATGTGAAGTCACATATACAGCAATGCTTTATTTTTTATATGCAAACACTGTTATAAAGGCTTCCGCATCCTGATAACTTCACTTCTCATGTAAGAATACAATCTCTAATAATCTGTGTAAAAGAGCTAGGTGACGAAAATTGTAGAGGGCCTGCATAATCTAACAATCCATACTTCCTTCACTCACCTTAAAAATGTAATCAAGTTAGTCTTACTGAAACATTTAATAAGGCGGGCATACCTGTTTGACATGTAAAGTAATGTATAAAGGTTATACATCGTGGTTGGATACACATTATTTATGTGTTTTCCTAGAAGTTATGCCTCATTTTTGTTTTCAGCTCCTTTTTTAGCAAATAATAAGACACTGTATTTTTATGTATCATATGATATCATGATACTGAGAATATTGTTAGTGTTGTATAGGGTGCCCTTGACACTAGCTTATCCATGTAAGAGACTGGTTTTTGGAGTTGTATTACTGCCAGCGCTATAGCTTGTCACATTGCTGGTTAGTTATCGCTGCTAGCTGTTTCTTTATTTTCGTTGGGGGTTTCGCTTCACTCCTCAGTTTGTTTCGTTACTTTGTGTTGCTATGTGATATTCACAGATATTGTGTTCCTTTGCATTGTTGTTGTTGTTGTGGTCTTCAGTCCTGAGACTGGTTTGATGCAGCTCTCCATGCTACTCTATCCTGTGCAAGCTTCTTCATCTCCCAGTACCTACTGCAACCTACATCCTTCTGAATCTGCTTAGTGTATTCATCTCTTGGTCTCCCCCTATGATTTTTACCCTCCACACTGCCCTCAAATACTAAATTGGTGATCCCTTGATGCCTCAGAACATGTCCTACCAACCGATCCCTTCTTCTGGTCAAGTTGTGCCACAAACTTCTCTTCTCCCCAATCCTATTCAATACTTGACAACAGTAATAACCTGCTCTTGTTTCTGATTAAACACACATTATTTATGTATTTGCCTGGAAGTTATCTGCCATTGTTGTCTCCAAACTCTTTTATGCAAAAGATATAACACTGTATTTTTATTTATTAAATGACATTATCATGATGCTGAGCATATTGTTGATTTGCCATGATTCACTTGATAGTAGCTTTTCCATATAAGAGAATAAAGAATTATTGTGTGTATGTTACTTAGTAATCATCTTCTGCAGAACAAAAAATTATTTAATAATAATTATTATTATTTTTACTGTATTTGACCTTTCTTACTTGGCTAGCTACACAAGTTTCATAGTTAGTTTGCAGTAATATAAATACTGTATTTATTTTATAATTGTATTGACATATGATACAACTCACATCGATTATATCAAGTACTTTTCTTCATCTTTGTGGCTGTGAGTGTTTTGGTCACTTATCTCTCATATTTGAGCTTTTTATTCTGACTTCATTCATCCAGTTACTATGTTGGTATTGAATGGGCCTCAGTGTCATATTTATATATTTTCATTTTGCTTGATGTGCACAGTTGTAATGAATATACCAGTAAATGCATTTCCTTGTTTCAGTTACGTGACATGTGAGAAGTATTGCTGATTCTTTTGTATCATCATATGTTCTGTAATTTGTATGATGATCTGTGTTATTTCTGTTGTTGGTTGCTTTCTTTGTGTTATATTACATTAATCCTTATTCTATAGATCATAAATATGACATTTCATAATGATGTGGAATGTGTCACTTTAACATAAGTTTTCTTTACACAAAAAAATTAATTAATTAATTAATTTTTTTACAGTTACTACTTCATACCTAAGAATTCATCTATTGAGTAAAGGAGTTATCATTCAGAAATTCTTTTAATTTGCTTTCAAATGTTGGTTGACTATCTGTCAGACTTTTAATACTATTTGGCAAATGACCAAAGATTTTTGTGGCAGCATAATTCACCTCTTTCTGTGCCAAAGTGAGATTTAATCCAGAACAGTGAAGATTATCCTTTTGTCTAGTGTTGCAGCTATGCACTTCACTGTTATTTTTGAAGTGGGATGGGTTATTAATGACAAGTTTCATAAGTGAATACATGTATTGCGAAGGTACTGTGAATATCCCAAGTTCCTTAAATAATGGTCTGCAAGGTGATCTTTGGTGGGTTTCCAGCTATTATTCTGACTAAACACTTTTGTGCAATGAATACTTTCTCTCTTGATGACGACTTGCCCCAAAATATGATGCCATATGGAAGCAGTGAATGAAAATAGGTCTAGTAGGCTAATTTACTGATATGATTATCACCAAAACGTGCAATAACTCTAATAGCAAAATTAGCTGAACCTAATCGCATCAGATCGTCGATGTATTTCTTCCAATTCAATTTCTCATCAATGCACACACACACACACAGAAATTTTAAGTATTCTGCCTTAGCAACAGACTTCCGTTCATAGTCTATATTTATCAATGATTTTATGCCATTTACTGTACAGAATTGTATAAACTGTGTTTTCTCAAAATTTAGTAGAGTCCATTTGCAGAGAACCTGTTAATAATATTCTGAACGACATTATTCACAATTTCCTCAGCTGATTCTTGCTTGTTCAGAGTGATTACTGTAGTTGTATCAGCAGTAAAAAGAACTACCTTTGCATCTTCATGAATATGGAGTGGCAAGACGTTAATGTACATTAAGAACAATAAGGGACCCAAGACTGAACCCTGTGGGACAACATTCTTGATACCCCCCATTTAGAGGACTCTGTTAATTTCTGCAGATTATGTGTACTGTTAATTTCAACCTTCCTCATTCTTTCAGTTAAGTATGAATTAAACCATTCATACCACAACACTTTAGCTTATCTAGAAGAATTTCATGATTTACTCAATCAAAAGCCTCCAAAAGATCATAAAATATCCCAATGGATGATGTTCAGTTATTCAATGGATTTAATATTTGATCAGTGAAAACGTATACAGCATTTTCTGTTGAAAAAGCCTCTCTGAAAACCAAACTGACTTTTTTTTAGTACTTCATTTTTAAAAATATGTGATGCTAATGTTGAATACATTACTTTTTCAAGAATTTTGCATAAAGCTGTCAGAAGTGAGAATGGGCGGTATTTGTTAGCCTCAAACCTATTCCCTTTTTTATGCAATGGTCTAACAATAGTGTATTTCAGTCTATCTGGAAAAATACTCTGTTATGTGATCTACTACATATGTGGCCAAGGATCCCACGTATTTGTTGGTAACAAACTTTTAGTACTCCATTGGAAATGCCATCAATTCCATGTTAGCTTTTACTTTTGGGTGAATTTATTATTTTCCTAATTTCAGTAGAGAGGTGGGTTGAATTTCAATTTATCAAATTGCATAGGTACTGCCTCTTCCATATACTGCCTTGCATTTTCTAATGGATAGCTGGATCCTATTTTCTCTACAACACTTAAAAAATTATTATTTAAAATGTTTTCTATTTCTGACTTCTTATTAACAAACTTTTCATTGAGTTTGATAGACATACAGTCTTCTTGTGCCCTTGGTTGCTCTGTTTCACTTTTAACATTATTCCAAATTGTTTTAATTTTATTATCATATGTGCTAATCTCAGACTTAATGCACATACTTCAGGACTTTTTAATAACTTTTCTTAGTACAGTGCAGTAGTTTTTATAATGTTTCACTGTTTCAGGATCATTACTCCTCCTAGCTATAAGATACATTTCCCTTTCCTGTTTACCAGATATTTTTATTCCTTTAGTAAGCCATGGCTTTTTATATGGTTTCTTGCAATTATATTTCACTCATTTTTTAGGGTAACTGTTTTCAAATATGCTCACAAAGATATAATGAAATAGGTTAAATTTTAAATTAGCATCATGTTCCCTGTACACTTTATCCCAGTCTAGCTGTTGCAAGCTTTCCCTAAAATTTTGAATTGTTAAATCTTTAATTAAATTCACTACTTTCAAGGACTGTTTTGCATTAATGTATGGAGCTACATCATATACTGTTACTAGCTGTGCATCATGACAAGACAGACCATTCTTAACAGGAAAAATTTTCATTTGATTAATTTTATCTTGGTCTGTGAAAATATTATCTATCAGTGTGCTGCTCTCCTGTACCATCCGAGCAGGAAAATCAGTAACTGATGTCAAATTGAAACAACCAAGTAATACTTCAAGGTCAAGCTTTCTATTCGACTCTTTCAGAAAATCTACATCGAAATCCACACATACCATAATTTGATTTCCTCTGTCTGACAGATAGCACAAAGAATCCACGTTTTTCAAAACTAGTTGAAAATTTCCCAATGGATACCTATACATGCCTACAATTATAAAAGTGCGATTATTTAGTTTAAGCTCGCACCCACATTCTTCTATATGTTGCTCTACGCAAATTTTTTTAGTTTCCATGTTTTTCATGCAGATGCCAAGATGATGGTTTATGACCAAATCTGGTAACAATAATAAATGATTGCAACAGACCTTACAGCTTTGTTACACACATTTTGCAAAACATACCACCTCTGATGATAACTGCCTACAGAAAATGTCTGAGAATTCCTTCCTTTCATCTACTAAATGGCCCCAAATACGATTTTGAGATTAATATTGTAACCTTCCCACAAAAATTATTAAAATGAATATTATGGATAATGATTCTGAGCCAATTTTAACCTCACAGAACAAAATTGTATAAATAATAATAATATGAATATGATTCTAATTTTTGTGTAACCTCAGAACAAAATTGGTTCGCATCTATAATCTCCATACAGAAATGCATTCACATTTAATGTACCCACAAAATTCTTTTCTCATTTAATGTAAGCTCAAAACAGAAAACTTCCTAAACCTAGTAATAAAAAATAAATTCAGTAATCTGGTAAATTTTGGACGACAGCAGTGCTGCGTCATGCCCCTGTATGATCATTCTGAATAAAAAAAGTAAAAATTCTTACCTCAATAAAAACGGCGAATATATCTGCTCTTACCTAAAAAATTTTCTGGCACAGCTCTGTGCAATGCTGGCCGATAGATTTGTCATTTACGAAAGGAAGCAACTGATTTTTCTTTTTGCAACAATAGGAATGATCATGGATTGAAGAAATTAGTAAATTCTTTAAATTGAAATGAATGCTTGTTAGAAATTACTTTATATCACAAAGATTATTATTAGGACATTTTTAAAAGATTTACATGGGAGTTCAGATACATTACTAGATATGCGCGAGGCTGCTTTTTACCTTATATAATAATACTCAGGCTCCGGCATTGCTGCACCGCGACCGGCCAGCCAACACGATACACCAGACCAGACCAGAGCAGACTGCAGACGAGCACAGACTAGTGCAGCCTAGCAACTGACTGCTACAGCTACACAGTGCCTACTCAGTCAACACTGCTCTCTGGTCAGCGATTCTCTTATACCTTGCATATCGCAGGCAGCGCATGAGCAATACATCGAAATTACATCTGCTCGGACCTCTTACATAAAATTACATCTGCTCGGACCTCTTACATAACCCTCCACTGGGGGGGGGGGCAAAAATTTGGCAGTGATGGTGAGTCAATTGGAATTGCCATGAGCAACAAATTTTTCTTAATTAACTAAGTTTACAGTCACAGAGTATACACATATATATATAAATGCAGAACGTAAAATGAAATAGAGTGCACATGCACTGAGTACAGAACATATCAAGAAATCACAAAATGTATACACAATGAATACAAAACACTTTAACAAATGACCTAAAGTGCACACGCACTGTAGTACAGAACATATCAAGCAATGACAAAATGTATACGCAATGAGTACAAATCATATTAACAAATGACATAAAGTGCATACGCACTGTAGTACAGAACATATCAAGCAATGACAAAATGTATACGCAATGAGTACAAAACATATTAACAAATGACATAAAGTGCACACGGACTGTATATATTTCTACCATTTTACAAGAACTAGTACACGCAATGAGTACAAAACATATTAATAAATGACATAAAGTGCACATGTACTGTATATATTTTTACCGTTTTACAAGAACTAGGATAGGAAAGGGAAGGATTGCATCATGGTTGTAGCACAGTAGGTTGCACATAGCTGCACTGAAAGTCCATATCTTTGTACAGAAGCACAACACCAAGCGAGACAATCTGAAGTTCTCTTCCCTGAACTATTAATCAGTGTAGCCAAGACACTGAAATGTCGTACTAACATTCAATGTTATCATTTTGGTAGTACATTAGGTACACCAAACAGTGGGACCATAATAATATCTCCATCGTTCAAGGTGGTGGACAGCATGTCGTGTCAACACCACATTCTTGTAAGGTACACCAATGTAGAATTAGTGCAAAAACCAAATATAGTGCTCCATGATCATGAGGATGGACAGGACAAATGGATATTGCAGTAATTTCTGGTAATTAGGTCAGAAGGTGAAGGACATTAATATGCTAGTCATCATTGAGAATTACACTAGTCTATCAACCGATTTGAGTAGTTGGTGGCATTCATTGCCTAGTTGCTAAACATTTCTGTACTATGTATGAAGTATTACAGAATATTATTCATAAGTCATCTGATTACAGTGAACATTGGCCCTCATTGGCCAGTTACTAAACATTTTTATGCATTATTCAAAAGTGGTCATTCAAAGCAAGAGTTAATTAATTGCATAACCTTTACATAATTCATCTAGTTATAGTAATCATTAGCACTCATTGGCCAGTTACAAACCATCAGAAGTCATCATTCAAAACAGGAGCTAATTAATGGCATAACATTAACATAATTCATCTAGTTATAGTAATCATTGGCACTCATTGGCCAGCTACAAACCATCAGAAGTTAATTCATCTAGTTATAGTAATCATTGGCATTCATTGACCAGTTACAAACCATCAAAAGTCATCATTCAAAACAGGAGCTAATGAGTGCAGCATCAGGCTACTGGCATTCATATATAATAGCATGTAAGTGACATAAGACAAATTTAAAATATAAGAAACATTGACATTCATTGGTCAGTTACTAAACATATAGTAAGTATTGAATATGGCAAAACATTTTTCATCATTCAAGTGAAATACGACATATTTAAAATAATTATTGGCACTCATTGGCCAGTTACAAAGCATTCATATCGTTTTATAAAACATTATTCAGCATTATTCAGAAGTCATCATTGAAGTGACATAACAAAAATATTATTTACAGAAGTTATTGGCATAGCATTTATACATTGTTAGAAAACATCATTCAGTATTACTCAGAACTCATCATTCAACTGACATAGGACATATTTAAAAATGTAACACACTGTAACTATTACTCAAGGTCTGTGGTTAGAAAACATCATTCAGTATTACTCTGTGCAGGGAGGAGACCCCCAAGAGGGATCATTGCCGACAAAATTTTATTTAAATAAATTTTCAATGCATAATGTTCGGCCGTAGCCGGCTTGGGCATACTGTGGTGGAAGGTGCTGGCCGGAAGACCATGGTCGGCACATTCCTGCCACGTGCTCCTCGGTCAGACTCAAGTCCCACGGGTTGGTTGCGCTGACGGGGGCACGCTACTAGCAAGGCGCGTTGGCGGAATCAATCCTCCAATCAGAGACTAATCGTGTGATCACGTGGGGACGCGGCCGGGAGCGGCGAGGGCGGCTTGGAAACAGCTCCGCGCTCTCTTAGCTTCTGACCTCGGCCCCGAGTAGTCGCTCCTCTAGCCTCTGCCTCTCTGATGAGCAGACGGCAACCCCTCTTGGGGCTGCTCAGCCCTACGTAGGCACCACTGTACCTTCATTACAAGAATAAACTGGGTCCATTCCACTCAATTAATTTTCATTTTACAACGCCCTCCGCTCCTGACTTCTATCCTGACGAACAAATGGTCTCAGAAGTGGGATTACGCGTGTCATCACGCTAGACGCGTTGTTACAGTAGGTTCTGTTTAAAACTGCATAAACATACATAAATGTAGAAATGAGGCACACAAGTATCATATCAAATTGTTGCAAATGCCATATCAATAACAAACAAAAAAGTTAAATGTCTCCTTGGGCTAACCATCCAAGTGTAATAACATTCACATTTTGCGAAGCATTTTCTCGTAACTCAATATATTTGCTGAACACCATAAATGGAGACTGACCAAGAAAAATGACACCAGTTTGGTGCAGGTGGGGCGTAGATTGTGTCGTTGGATGTCAAGGCTGTTGCTAACGAGAGGGGGGAAACAAAACTCGACGATGTCCATAGTGGACACAGAGAGTATAAGGAATTGGATTAGAAAAGACTAAGTTGAGCGTAATTTCTGAAGGACTTTCCCTTTATGAAGGTGCAGTGCAAGGCGCATCGTTTACACGACGTTATCGCCTACTTAACTGTGTATACGACAATTATGCGATTCCAAGATAGCTGCTACTTACTTCTTCCTAAAACACGACTTCTCTCACTTAAAAAAAAAAAAACTTTACTGGCGACCAAATTCGCCTTCTTTATCCTTTCAACATTTTGCGACTAACTTTACTTTGCGACCAAATTCGCCGTCTTTATCCTCTCAACATTTTGCGACTAAAGTCGTCGTCTCTGTAACTCCGTAGTGCTGGCTTCCTTGGGCCCAGCTGGTTGCTTAAAACTCCGTCTATCCTTGCTTGTATCGCAGTGTCCTGGGACACGTCATACAGTTAAATGCTACTACTTCAATAGTCGGTATTCCTTCGGAAAATACAACGGCAAAGCAGTGTCAAAGAAGGCTCAAGGTTTTGAACAGAGATTTCCGCTTACTGGCGGTTTAGCTGCGGGCTAGACGCGGTTCGCGTCTGATGTTGCCTGGTCAGCTGTCGTCAGAGAGCACAGAACACTGTTCTCCCGAATTCTTCTTCGACATGAAAGATTAAAGAATGGACTATGCCGCGAAACCGAAAAGTGAAGAAACGACACAGACAGCTAAGGGTCCGCGCGAGTGCCAGCCGCGTCACGTAAGGTACGTGCCCTTGCGGGTGGTGCATGACCCTTCAAGGGTTGTTCTGTTGATAGTTGAAAGATGAAAGTGGGTAGAACGGACTATGTCGCGGAACGGAAAAGTGAAGAAACGACACAGACAGCTAAGGGACCGCGCGGGTGCCAGCCGCGTCACGTAAGGTACGTGCCCTTGCGGGTGAGCAAGAACACAAGAGAGCGGGCCCGGCGACGGGCGGCCGGGTATGTTCGACGCACCACGCGGCTTCCTCCACCCTGATTGGTCAGGACCGAGCAAACCGTGCGGGCGGCATGGAACTTTCCAGAGCGTTGCCTGGTAAGCGACGCCTGGGACGGCGTTACCTCGTCAGCACACGAGAGAGGCGCGTGAACAAGGTGCCCTTTCTCGGTGCTGACTTCCTGTTACTAGACCGTGGGACGAAAGAATTTACAGGCAGCTAACACTGCCGGCCGTGGCTTGGCCGTAATGGAGTAATGAAGTTACTAGTTGGAGGCTCATATAATAAAGTAAAATCCCTTATTGTCTGGCTCATCCTTTACATTCCTCCCCCTTCCGTGGGAGCGGAGAACGTATGTGAATTCGCTCAATGCAATTATTATTTGAATGTAAACAAATTTATCTTGCAAAAGAAAGTGAACATTGGCTCTCACGGAAGACGGCAGGGGTCTTAATCTATGGGAGGGTATAGAGACTCTAAAGACCTCCTAAGGGTCGCAAGGGAGCTTACACATGTCAACAATATTGTGTGTATACAAGAATCATCATAAAACATCATAACATCATAAAACATCAGAACATCATAAAATATCATAGAATATCAAAACAAAATTAGAACAAAACATAACAGTGTGAATTAGGTAAACATGCTAAGTGTTCTTGTTGCTAAGTTGAAGTAAAAATGTATTTTTTTTTTTTGCTTTTGTTAAAATAAGTTGAAAATTTAAACATATCACCACTGATGAGTCACTGCGGGGGCGACAGACGCGAGGCGGCGTGGTGTGTTGTCCTCAGCGGGCAGCGCGCAGGCTGCCGACGGGAAGGGGGCGTGGCCGTGGCCAGGTCCGTGCACTGGAACTCAGCGCAGAGGGGGTATGAGGGGAGATTCACACGTTTCAAAACACAGTTGAAAAGGGACTTATTACTAAGGGAACACTTCACTAAACTACACTAGTTTCTCCAATATTAGAATTGCACTCTTAAAACTAAGGGAGGGCACATGCCTGATAGGTTCTTGTTTTCTCTTTATTGTTGAGTTTAGTTCGTGGCTGTTTACCATTCATTTAAGTGCCAACAGGCGAACGTAAGAAATTTGTCCTTTTTCATGTTTTAGCAAATCATCAATTGACGTTAGGATGTGATTATTTGATTTTTTAGGTAAAACTTGAACGTTAGCTGACAAGGGAATCATGAATGAGCTTTCAGGTATAAAAACATAATTAAAGGGGCGCGAATACTACGTGAGTAAGCCGTAGTGGCATGAAAGGTTATAAGTGGTGTTCCAACAGGAACCGTTTGCTAAAGATCTGCGCGGAGGCTACGTCAGAGTGGCAGCTGACTGCAAGGCCAATCTCGCGCTACGTTAGACAGGCGCGCGGCAGATAACTTCCAAGGGCAGCGCCGCGTCAGAGCTGCACGCGGCAGCTGAGAAGCGAAGCCGAGGCGGCTACGAGCGCAAGCAGTGCGCACGTGCGCGGCGCAGGAAGCATGCGTCAGGTTTAAGAGCGAGAGAGAGATGAAGCATACCGACGCTGCTCACTGCGCCGTCTGTACTTCACACTCTATCCACATGTTCTTGGGCTCCTGCGCCCGATGAGCGTATTTATCTGCTTCGAAGTGAGAGGTGATGAATACAAATGTCACAAAAAGGGGTATAACATTACTGAATAAAGGGGAATAGATATGCGTAATCAATATGTTTTTTTTTCAACAATGACCAACAATACAGAAGATTCAGATACCGTTCCCCAGATGGCAGCCTTTTCCGTTGCTGAACGGATTAGTTGCTTTTCACCATCTCACAGTGCAAACTACACTTTTAAGAACGATGTTGTTATATACACACACTGTCGGATTTTACTGACGTAGTCCCTTATGCACTTCGTCAACCGATTTAAAAAAAAAAAAAAAAAAAAAAAAAAACTTCCCCTGGCGGATTTCGTATCCGATTCGGAAGTTTATGTTCGGGAAATATTTCCTTTATTTTATTTCTTGTCAATTGTTATTACTTCAATGTCATGTTTTATTGTTATCAATTTATAGTTATGATTAATGTTAGTACACTTTATGGTTATACGCTATTTTTGTGTCATATTCGGTATTCCCTTTTAAGTTTCATTGTTTCTCGACTGGAAGTATCTCTGATAGCACCTATTGGCCTTCAATTCGTATCCACCATCAGCTACCGTTAGTCACACATTTACACAACACTTCATACGCCCTATAACAACTAACAACACACTCACACTGTTCATATCCACACTACCTTGGTGTAACTTGTTGATGTTCCCAGACCTCTATTGTCATATACTAAGTACATGAACAAGGCTTTTATGGGTTATGCCCTCCGCTCTTCGGAAGGGGAAAGGGAAGTACGTACATATGCACGTCATGTTCAGTAGCAGTTTCTTTTAATCAACAACGTAGTCAATTTACCTGTTGAACACTTAAGTTGTTCTGTTAAAATGGAATCAAACGTCTTGTGACATCAGCTATTTGTGTATTATTGCTTTGCAATAAACTGTTACTTTTAAGTTGCACTTACAATGTCTTAGTCTCGGACGCAGAGCCACTAGCGCTCTCTGACGCTGTTATCCGAGCTCAGCACTCTGCCGGCTCAGCGCTGATAAAGCTGCGCTGCGCCGCCTCCACTGCTTCACACCCAGCCTCTGTATTCACGAGCAACAGACTCGCTCTCGCTAACATTCATTTCCGACTTCAGTACAGTTAATCTCTCTATTGACCACTTCTGTAAGTAAAGATCCTTTGATTATTGAGTTAACTTGAGTTGTCCTACCCTCATTCGGGTTTTCTACAGCTGAAAAACCACTCAATATTATTTCTGAAATTTATCAAGTACTTCACCTGTCTCGCCGTGTCGAACCTTAGCGGGTTGGGTGCCCCTGCGTAGTGGCCAATGCGTGGGAGGTGCCTAGGCTGTGCAGGTTTACACCGCAATCACAGGGTTCCTTCTCACTTTATTCATTTAAAAAAAAAAAAATAAAAAAAAACTTTCTTCGTACAAAATCTCAAATTAATTGATGACACTTGGCCTTCGTCCCATAGCAGGTAGAAAAATTTTTCCAGCGAGTTACGCTTAGTCTGCGCTGCGTAGTACTGCCTCCGCGTTCAGCGTCTTTTTTGCTGACGCGTGATTGATCAGCGGATACTCGGTGTCGAATTACACCATTGTCTTGCCGCCTTGCTACCCCCACGGCTGCCAAACTGTTGGTTGCCTGCCGTGATTCTACTTCGTGGCCTTCTTCATCAGTAAGCGTGACTGAACGGGTCCATCGTCGCTACTTGCCAGGTAATTATTGCTACAACGTTGTACCCCCTCCGTCATCTCTGAATTACTCATCAAGTAAGCCAGGAAATTTTTACTTCTAGGGGCACTAATACTTTCTCTCGCAGTCGACCGTTATCAACATTGGAAGCTGAAAGCAACCTCCCCTTTTACTATGCTGCGTTGGAGGTCCGACTTACCCGTAATTCTGACGGTATTCGGATGCGAATGAGGTTGCCAATCACGTGCGCAAATTGCGAATACGAGTGCTATCAAATATACACTTTTCCAGTCTATTGGGCTACCCTTCATCACCATGTTGTTTGGCAGACTCAAGAATGTTTAATAGTTAGTCGGGATCGACAAACTCACGCCACTCTCACTCGCGCTGAACTATCCAGTTGCTTCCATACAACACATTACTTATGCTCCACGCTAATTTTACACACTAACACTACTGAGTGCGAGATGTCACTGTTTTTAGATGAAACTACTACCCCTCCATGTCCTCGTGTTCTAGTCTCACTTCGTCAACCAATAATTCAGCCTGTTGGCAACAGTTTTCTGTTCGCTGTTCCACAGACTGTCACCGCCACCCTGGTGTGCCACCGTTCAATGTCACAGACTGAATCGTACCGGATAACACTGAATAATAGTGGCCTAGTGTATAATAGTTCAAGATGTGACGTATACGCAGCTTCTATGAGGATATCAGCTCAATTGCACTCCATCTTTCATGTCACCATTCCCACATTTACCTTATACCTTCCTGAACTCTCTTTTAAAATCCATCACCATGAGAAGCTGAAGAATTTACCGAATACCAATGATTCAGATCTACTCCAATCGATCAATCATCTCCTTACCCAGGAACACAACCAAGTTGCTCTTGACCGAGTGGCCTCACATATTGCTGATTGGCACCAAACCAAGCGATTAACCACCGTTGTATTACCCAGCGCTGGTTCGGTAATCATCACTGTAATAATTCTGATTATAGTATCCTGGATACTCTGTCAAAGAGGGTTTTGCAAATGTTTCACTTCCTTCCGAGAAGTAGTACCACCCCCACAACCTGAAGGTGAATATCACACCTGAAACTACCTGCCAACCTTGGTGCATGCGATCAGGCATGACCCCCCCCCCCCCCCTTAGAATTAAGTTGTAGTCTAGGTGTCAGGTCAATGAACTAATTTTGTAATGGATTTGTATTTCTATGTAAAGTCTATGGAATCACAATTTAACTGTCGAGTTTTAACCCTCATGTAAGTTATTTTGTTTTCTCTTTAAATTTTTGTCATTTTGTAATGTTCTCATTCACCCACTTGGGCAATTACCATTGTAATCCTAGATTTAAGAACTCAAAGTAATATTACGGGGAAAAACCCCCTTGTGACTATTAGGCCTGGGAGCATTCTCTCACCCCCACGAGGGTGGAGTGTTTCAGTGTGCTGTGCTCCGGTGCCCCTCATCATCGCCTGGGTACCCACCACCACTGATACCGCCGACACACACTCACAGCATGGCGCCGCCCCACTGCCGTCGCACCAGCTTCACAAGTTTGTTATTCAAGAGCCTTCCTTCAGGCCCTTCAGGCCACTTTGTAACATTTGCACATATTAATATCACTATGTTATGGGACCCTTCATAATGATCATATATTTTTTTAAATGGAATAATCGATTAGAATAAGCTCATTCATTTTCATCCAGAGAGCCTTCTTCGGAAGGGGAAAGGATGTGCAGGGAGGAGACCCCCAAGAGGGATCATTGCCGACAAAATTTTATTTAAATAAATTTTCAATGCATAATGTTCGGCCGTAGCCGGCTTGGGCATACTGTGGTGGAAGGTGCTGGCCGGAAGACCATGGTCGGCACATTCCTGCCACGTGCTCCTCGGTCAGACTCAAGTCCCACGGGTTGGTTGCGCTGACGGGGGCACGCTACTAGCAAGGCGCGTTGGCGGAATCAATCCTCCAATCAGAGACTAATCGTGTGATCACGTGGGGACGCGGCCGGGAGCGGCGAGGGCGGCTTGGAAACAGCTCCGCGCTCTCTTAGCTTCTGACCTCGGCCCCGAGTAGTCGCTCCTCTAGCCTCTGCCTCTCTGATGAGCAGACGGCAACCCCTCTTGGGGCTGCTCAGCCCTACGTAGGCACCACTGTACCATCATTACAAGAATAAACTGGGTCCATTCCACTCAATTAATTTTCATTTTACAACGCCCTCCGCTCCTGACTTCTATCCTGACGAACAACTCAGAACTCTGTTAAACTGGTAGCATTATTTGGGACTGGTAATACATTTTTTTATGCTAGCAATGCATTGCGTTGGGATCGATAATTAATTGCTGGGGCATGAAAATATTTGCTTTAGACTTATTGCTGCAAATAAAGATTATTAACATCATTCGTCATGAGTCAGCTGTAGCAAGGTTATGAAACAAGTAGAGTATATGTGATCACATTCATGAATGACACACACAAATGGGTAAAAAAAAATGCAAGTACTAGAACAGGTTTAATGACTAACTGCATATAGGACATTAATCTCATGAATAGCTTCTCCTAAAAAAATTACAAAATGGATTATTAAGCTGAAAGAAGAAACGCATATTATGCTGAAAAGTAGTGAACTTCGAATTAACAGGTAATGAAACGTGTACTCAATATGTATGTACTCTAGCTGTCCTTTCCAAAACATTCAGTCATTATATCATGCGATATAAGACATACTGTCAAAACGAACTGCAACAAATACTTAAATAACTACATAGCATTTCTTAACTAACAGTAAATATATAAACTTCATCATTATTCTCATCTGCAGGGAAAAACTTCATTATTCATATTACCATAACTTCATTACTATCATCACCTGCAAAGAAAAACTTCATAATTCATATTAGCATATTCTTCATATAACTATTCATCACCATTCATTATCATCAGCAAAAAAGACACTTCATTATTCATATTACCATTTACTTCATACAACTAATCATAGTATAGAGTTTCTTATTTCTAGCATATTTCATCACTAAAACTAAGATGTGTATTTCTGTCTGACAGCCTGCATCAATCGCCTCGTATTCTGAAAGAAAAATAATTAGTTAAGACTGATATCATACGATGTGTATAGTATATTCTTGTTAATTCTGATCCATTGACTCTTCATGACGAGGTATTGCATCTTCTTTCGTTCATTCCGAAGGTGAAATTCCGATTTCATAGTAATCCACTGTGGTTTGTTTAATTTATTTCTTTTACACGTTATTGCTTTCTGAAAATGATGAATAAAGATTAATATCTTGCATTTAAATCATATACCCATTAAATAAAAACTGGTTTCAAGTGATATAATTAAGCATACAGCATAGCATGACAGAAAACGTATTATGTCAAAAACATAGACAGTGTTCAGGTGCAAAAATGTACACAGAGTATCATAATGTATTGGAAAAAAAATGTAAAATAGTCACGATGTTGAGATATCATAAGGCAAAATGTCAAAGTCAACTGGTGTTTGTTATATCTTAAAGATTTCGTAGTGCATACAACAAAACAGGAAAACAATCATACATACATGAAAAATGGAAAATGTGCACGGTCTGATATATAACGACAAGAAAAGCGACCTGCTAACCTTACCTTGCTGGGCACTTGCCAAGAGAAAATATGATAATCATCAGTAAGTAGTCACATAAATATAATTGCATCATTGGTCATGTAAAAATCAGAAAATGGCATTACAGTGTGACAAATCATAAAGTATGTTCATTCAATAAAGGGTTTAATATTGGAGACATGGTGATTGCCTTTAATTTTTATGGTTGTCAGAGTTTCGACGTGTACTCCATTGGGGTGAGGAATGCTGTGAATTCGATATGGACCTGCGTAAAGAAGCTCAAATTTACTGAATCTACTTTTCCCCTATTGGATAAATAATGTGTGCGTACTAATACCTTCTGTCCAATGTGAAAGTCACGGCGTGTACAAACCTGGTTTTGCTGTCTTCTCCGGCGCTCTGCGGCACGTTTGATGTTGTTCAGCGCAATGTCAGTTATTTCATGGTTTCGTAGTCGACTAGATATAGGAAGGGACACTAATTCTTTAATTTTGTTAGGTGGTTCAACATTTTTCAGTATAACAGTCGGAGATAGCATAGTAGATTCATTTGGTATGGAATTAATTATATCCTGGAATGAGAGTATGTGTGTGCCCCTATCAATATGTCTTTAATGGCAGTATATTCTACACAGTTTACCAATTTCTTTCATTAGACGTTCACAAGGGTTCGAAGAAGCGTGATACTTGGATATATAAATCGGAGAAATGTTTCTTGCTCGTAACATATGTGTCCATATAGCAGATCGAAACTGTGATCCATTGTCGGAAATTACTTTCAATACATCTCCTACATAAAATAGAAAATGTTTTACAAATGCTTTCGAAACAGATTTAGCAGTAGCTTTGCGTAACGGAGTGAAGGTAACAAATTTCGAAGTGAGTTCAACAGCGACAAAGATGTAGCAAAAACCTCTATTAGTTATGGGAATCGGACCATAAATGTCTACAGCGGCCATGTGTCTCAATTTAACAGGTACAATGGGATGTAATGGAGGAATATGTGAAGTCGTATCTGACTTAGCTTTCTGGCAGATTTTACATGACGCTAAAACTCGTCGAATACGTTTCTCCATGTTGGCAAAATAACAGTTCTGTCTCAGTATAAGAAAACATTTTCTGGCTCCATAATGTGCGTAACTTAAATGAGTATACCAAATTAATTTGTTAACAAGCTCATCAGGAATACATAGTAACCAATTGTTGCTGTTAGGGTGAGAGCGGCGAAACAGAATATTATTGCGTACAGTGTAATGGTTTCTAATGGTAACATTATTCCTATCTTGCCAAAGGTGTTTAATTTCTTTCCATACGTTGTCTTTACTCTGCTCTTGTGCTATGTCTCGTAATGACGACGAAATGAAATTTTCAAATGCAACTTGTTGAACATACATGACGCTGAAATTTACTTTGCAGAAGTTGGTTGCGATGTCTTGCTGATTGTTGCTGAGAGAACGGGATATTGCGTCTGCTACAATATTTTGTGTGCCGGGAATGTGAACAATTGTAAAATTAAATGCCTGTAAATAAAGTTTCCATCTGCTTAACCTGTCGTGTGTAAATTTAGCGGAAAGTAAAAACTGGATAGCTCTATGATCTGTGTAAACGGTCGTATGTCTTCCATAAAGAAAATGCCGAAATCTCGTAAATGCCCATACAACACATAATGTTTCAAGTTCTGTAACAGAATAATTGCGTTCAGCAGGTGACAGAATGCGACTCGCAAAGGCGATGTTTTTAATTACTGTAGTACCATCTTCTTCAATTTCCTGAAAAATGTGTACGCCTAGAGCGGTGTTAGAACTGTCGGTGGCAATGGAAAAATTTCTAGTAAGATCTGAATGTCATAAAAGTGGTGCATTCAACAAAGCTTGTTTCAGATTGACAAATTCAGAATGTGCTTGACTATCCCAGGACCAAATAGTGTTTTTACCCGTCAATTGACATAATCTAGGGGTGTCTAAAGCAGAGTAATGAATAAATTTACGGAAAAAGTTAATTAAACACAAAAAGCTACGTAGTTGTTTCTTCGTCGTAGGAACAGTAATGTCACGTAAAGCTTGAAGTTTTTCCGGGTCAGGCGCAATTCCTTCTGCTGAAATTACTTGTCCAAGAAATTTTATAGAAGTTTTGCCAAAGTGCGATTTACTGAGATTAACTGTGAGTCCTTGTGCACGAAAAGTTCGTAACAGTTGTTCAAGAATCAGATTGTGTTCAGACCAGTTAGCTTCTGCAATAAGAATGTCGTCTACATACGTTGTGATTTTCTCTTTTAATGCAAAAGTGTGTATCGGATGTCGTCAAAACTAATAACATTTTCGTGAACAAGATTCTGTGTGTCAAAAGTATTGCTTACGTTGCTGGAAGATGCAACCTGTACTGTGCCTAGTTAAATTCTTTCTGACGTGCTGTTATTTGCGGGAGGATGTTGTGGCATTTCGACTATTTGTACCGTTCTGTTATTTCTTCCTGACGTATTACGTTCGGGATGATATCTACTGTCTGGTTCATTCATGATAATCTGTTGTTGCGGATGTTCTGCTGTTGGTAAGACCAACTGTTACGCTGAAAATTGTGCTCATTACTTTTACGTCTGTCATGATAGTCATTTCTATACGGCGCGATGCGATACGAGTTGAAATGATGTGTTTTCTGCACGTAGTTATTTCCTTGTTGCTGTGCGTTACTATTTGGTGTGGCCGACGCTATGCGTGTAGGCGGCGAAACATTAAAGCTTGGTTGACCTTGCAGACTGCATTATTGGTTAGGTATGCTAACCGGTTGGTTTTGTTGTTGTTGCTGGGAAAAGCCTCTATTGTTACCAAAATGCGTTTGCTATTGCTGATAATTATGACAATACAGATGATTAAAATTTTGTCTGATATTAAAATTACGCTGGTAGTTCTTGTCGCTTCGGGAGTGTCTAAAGAAATTGTCACTTTCGGTAGAACTTGTCAAATCAGGTGTTCTTTACACATTCTTAATCCTAGATAGACCGATAGTTGAAGAGCTGTTTTGATAGATATAAAGGATAGTAGAAGAGAAGGCAGCAGTGCATAAAACTAAAGATGAGATAGCACTACTACAGCTCGGGGCCCTGTGCACGCTACGGCACATAGTCATCGAAGTGTAATGAATCCCCTGAGGTCAACCACGCGCTGCAAATAAATTTTAGTTTCTGCATTACAGGCAATGCCGGTGAAAATTCAAAAACAAGTTGTTGTATCCAATTCAATTCTAGTTTCTGCATTACAGGCCAAGCTGGTGAAAATACAAAAGCAAATTGTCGTATCCAGTCGAAAGCGTGACTCTGTGTTCTGTCATCAATAATTACCTTAAATTTTTTTACAGATAGAAAGTGCTTGTAATCAAAATTTTCGTCTCTGTATGTCTTAGCAGGTTCAGGATTGCATGAGAATTTGTTTGTCTGTGTCTCTTCGGATTCTAAGTCGCGTGGTCTCTGTAAATTACTTAAGTTATACTGGCTGTGTGAGTGTGACAAATGTTCGGAACGTGGCGTATGCTGTGACGCGTTAGTGACTGAAACATTTTTCATTTCTGTCACTTTAAAACGTTCGTCAATTTGGCTGCTCTGTTGTTCAAATTTCTTATCAACTTCCGTATCCAGAGTGCGTGAAACTTCTGCTGACATTAAATTAAACTCGTCGCTTAACTGTGTTGCTTTTTCAGAACATTGTTCAGCGACTGCACTACTTTCATCTCTAAGTAATTTCGTTGTGGCTACACGTGTATCACGTAACTCTTCGCTACTATTCCTAGCACAAGCCTTACTTTCCTCACGTAATTGTTCTTTAGTATCATGACGTTGCACGGTAGCGGCTGTAATCTGTTCGCTAAGTTGTTTGTTCTGTTCATTAAGGTTGTCGTGTTTTGCATTCGACTGTTTGAAACTTTCATTAAATTATTTGATCAACCTGTCATATTTTTCTTTGAGTTGTTTGCACGATTCATTAAGTTGTTTGTACGATTCATTAATTTGTTTGAAATTGTCGTCTTGTTCTTTCTTAAACTGTAGCAATACTGCCATAATTTAATCCAAGCCAAAATTAGCGACTCTATTTTCTATGCTGTGTAATGGTGTATGTGCATTTGTCACATTTTGTGTAACCATTTGGTCATCCTCTGATTCTTGAAAAGGTTTGCTAATCAGATGTGCACTATTGGTCACTAAATCGGAATCAAACAAATCTGACATATTTTGAGTACATTGTTCACCTTCGTTAGAAACAATTATCTGTTCACTGTGTAAATTTTGCAAATCAGGTGTGTTAAACTGGGAAGCGTTCATTGTAACAGAACGTACCGCGTCATCAATTGTCGTTAAATTAACAGAGGACACAATTGAATTTGTTTGCTCCTCATTAGCATTAAAATCATTACTAGTGGTCAGTACGCACTGATTGTCTGTAAATGGAGGATTATCATTAAGTCACTGAGTGTCGCTAGTATTATCAGTCAAATTATTCGAATCGGCTATTTCACTCATTGCACATCGCGATGTATTGTTAACAGTTTTTCGCGGCATTTTTCACGAATCAAAATTAAGCACAAAAATGAAGCAACGACAAAGCAAAAAATGGAACGAACACAATTACAACAAAGAGCAATAAATTGCCGATGATCTGTGAAAGAAAGAGTGACAAATTAGTAAATGCGTTGCGCCAGATGCAAACTACAATTAAGTAAATAAGAGCAGATATATGACTACTTCTCAGAGATTCACAAAGAAATACGATCCTGGCCGGTTGTCGCCAAGTGTAACCTCCTCACAAAAATTATTAAAATGAATATTATGGGTAATGATTCTGAGCCAAGTGTAACCTCACAGAACAAAATTGTATAAATATTAATAATATGAATATGATTCTAATTTTTGTGTAACCTCAGAACAAAATTGGTTCGCATTTATAATCTCCGTACAGAAATGCATTCACATTTAATGTAGCCACAAAATTCTTTTCTCATTTAATGTAAGCTCGAAACAGAAAACTTCCTAAACCTTGTAATAAAAAATAAATTCAGTAACCTGGTAAATTTTGGACGACAGCAGTGCTGCGTCATGCCCCTGTATGATCATTCTGAATAAAAAAAGTAAAAATTCTTACCTCAATAAAAACGGCGAATATATCTGCTCTTACCTAAAATTTTTCCGGCACAGCTCTGTGCAATGCTGGCCGATAGATTTGTCATTTATGAAAGGAAGCAACTGATTTTTCTTTTTGCAACAATAGGAATGATCATGGATTGAAGAAATTAGTAAATTCTTTAAATTGAAATGAATGCTTGTTAGAAATTACTTTATATCACAAAGATTATTATTAGGACATTTTTAAAAGATTTACATGGGAGTTCAGATACATTACTAGATATGCGCAAGGCTGCTTTTTACCTCATATAATAATACTCAGGCTCCGGCATCGCTGCACCGTGACCGGCCAGCCAATACGATACACCAGACCAGACCAGAGCAGACTAGCGCAGACTAGCAACTTACTGCTACAGCTACACAGTACCTACTCAGTCAACACTGCTCTCTGGTCAGCGATTCTCTTATACCTTGCATATCGCAGGTAGTGCATGAGCAATACATCGAAATTACATCTGCTCGGACCTCTTACATAAAATTACATCTGCTCGGACCTCTTACAATGAGAATTTCATTTTTGCTACCCTGAATTTCTTTCATATTTCTTTTTGCTTATTCTCAATCCACACTATTGTGCTCAGCTGTTCATGCCATTCAACACATCCTGCAGTCCTCCATGACTTTCAATGAGGATGGTGACATCATTAGTGAACCTCATCATTGATATCTTTTTAACTCTGAATTTTAATCCCACTCTTGAGGATTTGTTTTATTTCCACCAGTGCTTCTTCGATATACAGATTATGCCTCTGTTCTATAATCTTTACGTAATCTTTATATAATAATAATAATATAATCTAATAAACTTTTCTCTTGGGTTTTGTACATGTAGTATATCACCCGACTTTCCAAATTGTGTGCGCCTATTTTGTTGAGATTTTCGAACAACTTGCACCATTTTATGTTTGTGACGTTCGCTTGCTTTATTCCCTCGTTGATTATCCTCGGTGTCGACGTACTGTGTTGCTATACTGCCTGAAAAATGGGGGTAAATTTCAACACTGACTACTTTAAATGATGTAGACGACTAGTACACATTTGCATTTCACAGTTCTTTACTTTCAAAGCTCACAACCCCCCAATATACACATTAATATGGCCAGTTAACTATTGTTTAACTTTCGATAAGCCTCATTAATACGTTGCAGGCAAACATCCACATACTGCTACAATAATTTACTGTTGAACATCCAAGCAGTAAAAACTTAACCACATATTTCACGGTCTTTCAAATGAACTGAACAAACACTGTCATTACTTTAACACACAGCCTATTGGTGTAACACTTATTTCACAGTTAAGTTGGTGCATTGTTGTTGGTCTAACCAATACATCTAAAACTCGCCTGTGGACTGACTGTCTTGTGACTAGAAATCGGGCCCTTATATATCCACATAATAATAAGCACTACACATTGATCGATGTTTAATTTACAGAAGTTACAATTAAAACTTAACTCCTTCAATCAACTGCATACATCGAAAACT